>NW_027316500.1:28125567-28193067 GCF_026437365.1 Eucyclogobius newberryi | reverse complement strand
CTGCTGAAGGAGAAGAAGAGAGCCTTCAGGTCAGGGAACAAGGAGGAGCTGAGGACTGTGCAGAAGGAGCTGAGGAGGAAGATCAGGCAGGCTGAGGCCAGCTACAAGAGGAGGATGGAGGAGCAGCTGCAGCAAAAGAACATTCAGGGAGTGTGGAGGAGCCTGAAAACCATCTCAGGCTTCAAAATCCCCCCTGCCCAGACAGAGGGGGATCTACAGTGGGTGAATGATTTAAATGCTCACTTCTTGAGGTTTGATCGGTCACCCGCCCCTCCCCCTGCACAGCTGCATGCTTCCTCTTCCACAGCTGGACAATGCCCTGCATCTGTTCCTCTTCGCTTATCTGCCCCGGACCATCGGCTCCCCACTTCGCCTGGACTCACCCATCCCCCCAGCACACAATCCCCCTGCCAACCACTGACTGTCACAGCAGCACAGGTGAGGAGTGAGCTGAAGAGGATTAAAGTGAGGAAGGCAGCAGGACCTGATGGCATCAGCCCCAGGCTCCTTAAGTCCTGCGCAGATGAACTGTGTGGAGTTATGGAGCATGTCTTCAACATGAGCCTGAAGCTGAGGGTGGTACCACAGGTCTGGAAGACCTCCTGTCTGGTACCTGTGCCTAAGACACCGCGCCCCAAAGACCTCAACAGCTTCAGGCCAGTGGCTCTCACGTCCCACCTGATGAAGACACTGGAGCGGCTAGTCCTGGACCACCTCCGCTCCACCGTGAGCTCAGCCATGGACCCGCTGCAGTTTGCATATCGGTCTGGCATCGGAGTGGAGGACGCCGTCATCTCCCTGCTGCACCGCTCTCTCTCTCACCTGGAAAAGCCTGGCAGCTCTGTGAGGATTCTGTTCTTCGATCTTTCCAGCGCCTTCAACACCATCCAGCCGCTGCTCCTGAGGGACAAGCTGGAGACGGCTGGTGTGGAGTATGACCTGGCAGAGTGGATCCTGGACTACCTCACAGACCGACCCCAGTTTGTGAGAGCCCGGAACTGTGTGTCTGACACTCTGACCTGCAGTGTGGGGGCGCCCCAGGGCACTGTCCTCGCGCCCTTTCTCTTTACCCTTTACACTGCAGACTTCAGACATGACACGGACAGCTGTGTCCTGCAGATGTTCTCTGACGACTCTGCCATCATCGGACTCATCACGGACGACGATGACGCGGAGTACAGAGGACTGGCGAAGGACTTTGTGGACTGGTGTCAGCGGAACCACTTCCTCATCAACGCGGGGAAGACCAAGGAGATGGTGGTGGATTTCCGCAGACGCCACCCCACTGCCCCCTCACCAGTGAACATCCAGGGACGGGACATTGAGAGAGTGGACTCATACAAGTACCTGGGTGTTCATCTGAACCACAAACTGGACTGGACTCATAACACAGACGCACTGTACAGGAAGAGCCAGAGTCGGCTCTACCTCCTGAGGAGACTCAGGTCTTTTGGAGTGACAGGGCCACTCCTGAAGACCTTCTATGACTCTGTGGTGGCATCAGCCCTCCTGTACGGTGTGGCCTGCTGGAGCAGCAGCATCACAGAGAGGGAGAGGAAGAGGCTGGCTAGATTCACATCTATGCTGGACCATGAGTGTCACCCCCTGCAGGACACTCTCTCCGCTCTGGAGAGCAGCTTCAGTGAGAGACTGATCCACCCTCGATCTGTGAAGGAAAGGTTCCGTAGGTCTTTCCTTCCTGCTGCTGTCAGACTTTATAACAAAAACTGTTAGAACTGAACACTCGCAATACTGACCTAAGCTAATACTGATGTGCAATTCTGTCATATGTGCAATTGCTGTTGGAATTCATGTGCAATTCATGTGCAACCTATGTGCTGTCGTGACACATATTCATGTGCAATTACTGTCGTGATCACATGCAATGGTATTTATGTATTTATTTATTTATTTGTCTATGGGAGTTTTTATTTATTTATAGGAGATCTTCTACTGAAAGTGTTTTTCAGACTTCCTATAAGTGATCTGTTCTTCTGTATCTACCTCTGTATCTACCTGCGTTGCACCAATGAAATTTTCCCATGTGGGACAATAAAGGAATATCTTATCTTATCTTATCTTAGAATGTGCCACAAGATTGTTCACACGTGAGGGGGGTTATCGCAAGAGATTTTTGAATGAAAAAAAGGGTTCGCGCTGGTGGGTTAGACCTTTTGAGAAGCTGCGGTCCAGAAAGCAGTGAGACAATGACCACCGACATCAGTTAAAAAGCCATTAAACGTGAAAAGACGGACGTTTGAGTGTATCGCACCGGAGTATAAGTCGCCTCACCAGCCAAAAATGCATAATAGAGAAGAAGAAAACATACATAAGTCGCACTGGAGTATAAGTGTCTGGTATGTTAACGTAACATATGAACAGTTATTCAGATAACTATAGCATAAAGAACATGCTAACAAGTTTACCAAAGCATCAGTTTTACCCCAAATCACTAAATCCATTGAATTCTTCTTCCTCTGTGTCACTTCTAAACAACTCCACAAACTCCAGAGGTAGAGGAAGTGCAGATTCTTCTTCTGCGTCGCTTAGAGCCTAGAGCGCCCTCTTGTGGTTGTCAGTGTGAAAATAACAAATAATAAATATCACATATAAGTCGCTCTGGAGTATAAGTCGCACCCCGGCCAAAACTATGTAAAAAGGTGCGATTTATAGTCCGGAAAATGCGGTAAATGGAGGTATGAGTAAGAAAACGTATGTCAATGACTATAAGGCTGCGCAATATGGCGAAAAAAATAAGAAAATGTCCTCCAAAGTGACAGTAAGTCCAGCTCCATTGGCCGTTCCTCTCCATAAAAAACTGATCATTGACTGTCTGTTTGGACATGGTAATGAATCTCTTTTTTTTAACCTTTATTATGTAGATGATTTTCAGTAAATATAGCCTAAACTACGACCTCAAAGTGGTTCTGATGTTGTTATGGAAGCGATTTGAACCTTCAGTGCCAGACTTCATTCACATAAATCTCCTCAGCTCTCGTCGCTGCAGGTGTGAAAAGTAGTGTTACTCTGGCGCTTTAACTGACGTCCAAAAAAGGTGTCGCAGTAACAAAAATGATCATGTTTGTTCAACGGGAAATAAACACGTTTTTTTCACAGTCCATTCACAAATACGTGATTATGATTAAGACGAGAACAACAGCAATACAGCGCTTACTTCTTAAAATTGTTCTTCTCAGAGCGGTTTTGACATCATACTTTATATATTCTACATCTAAGTCTAAAAGTGAGTAATATATGTTGAAAATATTACTGTATCTTCCGGACTATAAGTGGCACCAGCCAAAAAATGCATAACAGAGAAGGAAAAAAAACATATATAAGTCGCACTGGAGTATGAAATGCGGTTGCAAGTGTGAAAATAACAGATAATATCACATATAAGTCGCTCCAGAGTATAAGTATAAGTATATAAATATAAATATAAGTATAAGTCGTACCCCAGCCAAAATTATGAAAAAAGGTGCGACTTATAGTCTGGAAAATACGGTAAATGATTTTCTTTAGCTTTAGTTGTCTTTTTTCTCAAACAATGTGTTCTACCTTTTAAAATACCATAATCTGTGAATTATAGAATGTTTTTAAAGATAAATCGGGTCCAAAACACTTCTTTGAGTAGTAGTTTCCTGTGATACTTTTTAATCTTACTTGTGTCATTTCTTGGAACATTACTTTGCACTTCTACTTTGAGTAATATGTATTATTTTGAAGTACCTCTACTCTTACTTGAGTGAAACGTTTGGAAACCTTTTGCTTCATGGTTATAAAAGCAATGTCAATTTACAGATATTAAATCAGAATTGATAAAGCCTCTTGAAATGGCTTTAACACATTTTTTTTTCCAGTTTATCCTTTCTACTTTTTCACACACTGAGGCCTCACATTAACACCACTGATAAAGGCAGTAAATGCACTCTCTTTACCATCTTTTGAGTACCACAGGATCCAGTTCTATCGCCTCATGGTGATGTGGCCTGCTGCGTAGAATAACGTCGGATAAATTCCCCAAGACAGTTTTGGGAAAAGTCAAAAAAAGTTTCTTGGATTGTACTTTTCCTTAAATCCAGGCTTGTCATAAAGCCAGGCCCGTTTTAGCCGGCTCGCAGATGGGACGAGGTGTATTTGTGGTATCGGTCCAACACTAAAAGCACAGATGAGTCCAAGCCGGGCCCCGGGGACGGTTAAAGAGGTTCTGATGGCTCTGTAGAGGTGTCTGTGTGCGGGGCCGATGGAGCCGAGTGGTCAGGCTCTAAACACAAACACAAAGCAGATGGAATGAAAACTTATGGAAATATATTTTTAATCACACTGAGAGTCTAAACAGTCGTGTGAATTTAGTCCAGAGTTAAAGCGCCCCCTACAGGTCGGATGATTCTTTGAACAAAAACGCAGTTAAGATAAATATATTTAGAATTTTGCTAAAAAATCTAAAAAAAATATTACACATTAGCTAATTTTTCAGGTTTATAATTTCACTTCCTGTTTGTAATTGATGACATCACCCGGGAAACACTGCAAAAGCTCATCTAATGTCACAATGTTTTAAATTTGATGAATAAAAATATACGAGAACAACTTTATTTTGTTGAATTCATGTTTAAAGGGTCAAAAACGTTGTTTCTTTTGTGTAAATTCTGCATAAACTTTGACTGGAATGAGTGTCCCTGGTGTGATGTCACTTCCTGTCATTTTTCTACAGATTTGTCAACGTTTTCTTCACAAATACCTGCTCGATTGGTATAAAACTATAATTCATATGTACAACAGGTATAAGTACACCACATAAAGTGTCATACGTCACTTTAAGCACCTTTGTTTAACACTTTTTAGACCTTATTATGAAGCAGTCTACTTTATAATCAATATATTTGTGTAGCAGCGACAGTAGTTTTCCTTATGACAGGGGCCTCCGACCATTTCCCCCCGTGAGTTTCTTACATGACAGAAATACTCCTGTTCGCGGTCGCAAGATAAACAGATATAACAGTGTTCTAGATGAGGTGCAGTTGGATGTCTTGGTAACAGGCATGCGACGAACCTAATTTGAAGTATTTCGAGTAAGACCTTTAGGGAGTGACTCGTAAAGGTTGGCGCGTACCATAAAGCTGCACTGTCTCAGGGGTCCGCAAACTGTTCTGAGACAAAGAGGGGGGGAGTTTGCGTGTTCCTGTCCCGGTTTCCCCGAGCAACACAGGTGTATCGTCTCACTACAGTGGTCCTGAAAGCCGAGCGCTGAGACCTGGAGGTGGTCCCCGGGCGCTGCATTGCATGATAAGAAGACAAGATACTCTGAATCTATTAATGCCCAAGTGTGGAACATTCTAGGCAACGCAATAACATGTCAGTCGCTTTTCACCAGAAAAGTTACGTAGGTAAAGGACAAAGGTGCAGTAAGTTGAAGTACAAACAGGAGCAGTAACAGTTGTAGTATTCGTTAGAAGTTGCAGAAGGAGAGATTGTACATTTTAAACCGGATGCCCTTCCTGTGCATCTGTGAGAGCTGTGAACTGGCACAAAAAGACCCCAGGATTTTCTAAAGCTTTTGCGAAACATCAAGTGAGAAATTGCTATTGACATTGTAAGGATTTAAAGTTAACCCATAAAAGTTCAAACTATTCAAAAGTGTTAATCAACAACACGAGAGTCACTGGTTTATTGTCCTATTTTCATGTTCAACTTTTTGAAAGCTGAAAACCTGGCTCTAAAATACAGGAATTCAAATGTACTCTTGGATCGCCGCCATTATTTTGTGTTGTATATTGTAAATTCTGTCTTGGCAAGTTTCTCCTCTGGTTTTGGCTCTGGTGTAATGCGATTAGTGAACACTGCAGTAACTTGGCACACGAGATTTAGGAACGCGGCAGCCAAAAAGTTATTTCATCTGACTCCAGCGCCCACCACAGCAAACGGCTCGGCTATATTTAGTTTAGGAAAAGATGTACAAACCAATTTACACATAACCCTCAGTTATGTCAATGCGACAAGTGCATTGACAAAATGACCATATTTAATTTAAACTTGTTGACAAGCCCTTTTTTGTCTCAAAATCAGGTCCAAAACGTTAAAAGACACATATTAAACGAAATGTTTGGATTTTAACTCTGTTCTGACATTGAAACAGCAGATCATTTTTATTGTAAAACATGACATGCCAAACTAAAGTTACTCAGGAGCATGTTTAAAAGCTAATAACATCACAAACATTACATAATATTTGTCCTTTAACCCTAACTCTATAAACCAACCAATAGAAGAACATAGAGCTGACCCTCAGGCTTCACTGGATGGATCAATCAATCAATCAATCAGTCAGTCAGTTTAGCACTATCACATGACCTAGAGTCATGGTTTACATTTGATTGTGCTAAACTGAGATCACAGACTGATCTGGACCTACAGTACTAAAACTACACTAAAGCAGGTCGACAGGCTCAGAAGCAGCTTCAAACGATATGCATTAGCATTAGCTACAACAGACACAAAAAGCTAACTTTTGATCCCATTAAACTTTTAGGTCATGTGAGAACTCAATATTCCCACTCTTTTTGCACTTACAAAATCATCCGGGTCATGTACATTTAAACAATGTTGAATTCATGTTGGCATTTGAACCCTAAAACACACTGTTAATACAGTGTTGATTTAACAGCTTAAACATAGAATTTTCACCCTCATTTGGCTCGTCTTATCTGACTTTTCTCTAACTGAATTCTAAAGTTTGTGATGTTACATGAACTCCACGTATGTGCATTGTTGGGAAGTAACTTCACATGTACCAAAAACATGTATTCATGACCTAGTTTTATTTAAAAGACATTTACTCTCCTGAAATCAAAGGAATACATTGCAGTACTTCATGTAGGCTGCACAGTATTAGTGAGAAAAACACTCAATGCAGAACAAACTTTTTTTTTAATCCTATGTTGTGTTTCTTTCACTAAAATAATATTCTAACTCAATGTAAAATAATTGAGACGATAGTACTCTGAGTGGATAATGTAACACACATACATTTTGATTTATTCTGTCACTAAATATTTTCCAGCTCTCCTCCCAGCGATGCCTGAATAAACTGTTGCTTTGTTGCTGTGTGATGGTTTTGCGAGTAGCTGCTCGCGCTCACAGCAGGTGTTATGGCGTCAGTGGTCACCTCGTCTGGTCAGTCCCGTGGTTTGTTTTGAGCGACAGATCGAGGCTGAGTCAGAACGGCTTCGCTTCAGGGAAATCCACACACCTGAAACAGTGCTGGCTTTCCTGCTGCCGCTTGCGAAACGTGATAGAACATGTATTATTTTTGTGTTAAAAGTAAAAAGATACCAGATTGTCTGGTAGCGAATGGAAGAAGGAGGTATCTGAAGCTCGCTAACTCATTCCAACTCTTTGGCACATCATTTGCAGTGACATTCATGGTGTTTTTTTGGATTACTCGGTTAGAAGTACAAAATGACCCCTCCTTTTGATGACCTTTTGTGTGTTTGACCTTTTCTCTGCAAGTTCTTGTTGAGCTCCAGTTTGGAAGTCTGAGCGTTGCACCGTATAATTCCGGACTATAAGTCATAGTTTTGGTCGGGATGCGACTTATACTCCAGAGCGACTTATATGTGGTATTATTTGTTATTTTCACACTGACAACCGCAAGAGGGCGCTCTAGGCTCTAAGCGACGCAGAAGAAGAATCTGCACTTCCTCTACCTCTGGAGTTTGTGGAGTTGTTTAGAAGTGACACAGAGGAAGAAGAATTCAGTGGATTTAGTGATTTGGGGTAAAACTGATGCTTTGGTAAACTTGTTAGCATGTTCTTTATGCTATAGTTATCTGAATAACTGTTCATATGTTACGTTAACATACCAGACACTTACCACAGTTCTGTCTGTGCCTCATGTAGCTGAAGGTGTTAGCGTTAGCATACGTACACCTAGTCACCATGTTCTCTAATCTGTTATTACTTTAAACTGCATTTCAAGATTAAATGTTTGTTCTTGGTCTTGGATTTTATCAAATACATGTCCCTAAAAAACGTATACTCCAGTGCGACTTATATATGTTTTTCTCTTTTCCGGTGCGATTTATAGTCCGAAAAATACGGTATGTTCAATGGATGATCCTGCTGCTGCTGCTGTTGTTGTTGTTGTTGTTGTAGTTGTTGTAATAAATATTAAAACTAGCTGTCGATTTTGTCCTTTCCCTCTAATATGTGTGAAACTCTTCTATTACGACATCCCATCGAGGATAATCAGATGAAGACCATTTTGCACGGATCATTTGACCTTCTTGTTTTTCTGTTTCTTTAAAATGAGACAACGCATATAAGAGCTGAGTATGATTGAAAATGTGATCACGTTGTGCCTCACAAACAGGTCTTTTTGTCAAAATGCTTCACATAATATGGAGTCCAGAGTAAAGTTGAGGAGAAGCGCTTGGTCTGACGTGGAGTGTCTCGCTGCTGTACAGAATCGATATTTGCCGACGTCAATAATAAAATCCATTGCGAGGCTCACAAAGTATGTTACGGTGCAGTAGTTTGCAAATTGATAACAAACAACGTTCCAAAGTGAATTACAAAATGTGTTTGTGTGGGATTTAAAATAATTAGTTGCATTGTTGTGCAAACATACAGAGATATTTTGTAAAAAAAAATTGCCTAATTGCGCTTCTTTTCCATATTTTCCGATATCAGCTGCATTTTCAAAATCAACCCGATACGAGGGACGTTTGAACCGATATGTTTGGCTTGATACAGTATAAGTCGCATGTATAAGTCGCATGTATAATAGTATAAATGTATAATTGAGAAGAAAAAACATATAAAAGTAGCACTGGAGTATAAGTCGCATTTTTAGGGACATTTTTAGAACAGGAAAAGACATTTAATCTTGAAATGCAGTTTAAAATAATATCAAATGAGAGAACATGGTGAATAGGTGTACGTATGCTAACGCTAACACCTTCAGCTACACGAGGCACAGACAGAACTGTGGTAAGTGTCTGGTATGTTAACGTAACATATGAACAGTTATTCAGATAACTATAGCATAAAGAACATGCTAACAAGTTTACCAAAGCATCAGTTTTACCCCAAATCACTAAATCCATTGAATTCTTCTTCCTCTGTGTCACTTCTAAACAACTCCACAAACTCCAGGGGTAGAGGAAGTGCAGATTCTTCTTCTGCGTCGCTTAGAGCCTAGAGCGCCCTCTTGTGGTTGCCAGTGTGAAAATAACGAATAATATCACATATAAGTCGCTCTGGAGTGTAAGTCGCATCCCGGCCAAACCATGAAAAAAGGTGTGACTTATATTTCGGAAAATACAGTAAATGGAGGAACGAGTTAGAAAACATATTTCGATAAATCAAATCAAATCAAATCAATTTATTTTTGTAAGGCAAAATAACTGTAAGGCTGTGCAATATGGCGAAAAAAATAAGAAAACGTCCAACCTCCAGAGGTAGAGAAAGTGCAGATTCTTCTTCTGCGTCGCTTAGAGCCTACAGCGCCCTCTTGTGGTTGCTAATGTGAAAATAACGAATAATATCACATATAATTCGCTCCAGATTATAAGACGCACCTTGGCCAAACTATGAAAAAAGTGCGACTTATAATCTGGAAAATACGGTATTTAGCCTGGCGATGTTCACGTTTCCCAGCCCAATCTCTGGACCCTTCTTGACCCCTTCCTCCACCGTTACTGCCCAGCGCCGCGTAATCGCTCCGTAAACGTCCATCTGTGCTTGTGCCGTCTGTGATTCCGGAGCGTCCTCATCACCCCCGGAGCACCACCCGCCCTGTCCATCACCCCCGGAGCACCACCCGTCCTGTCCCCGCGGGTGGTGCTCCGCTTCGTCCGGCCTTCCGGGCCTGGTCCCGCGCAGCTCTGACAGTGAAGGATGGCGCTTGTCTGAAGCTCCGCGGAGGGCATCGCCGAGATGTACTTCTGCAAATGTAATTACGCCGGACACAAAGATGAGTGATGAACGTTGCTTCAAGCCCCCCCCCCGCCTTTGTCTGCCAGAAACGTTAGCAAAACAAGTTACACAACCGGGACCCGACGCGTAAGCAGGATTCTTGCTTACAGGCCTGTTTTACAAGCCGGAGCAACTGTGCGGCGTTTACGGGTGCCTAGTGGCTCATTTTACATCCATATGCTACGATAAATGATACTGGTCGTGAAGCGATTCCCCAAAGGACGACAACAATGGTGGCTGAACGAGTACAACTGCCCTATTCATTTGTGCTGACCAATACGTAATAAAAAACCTCTGCGTACCGAGTGGAATATAGGAGAGTCGGGTAAGGTTGCAAAAGGGAACGTGGACGCCGTTTCGGTAAATCACGATGTTACGACTGCTCTCATCCAGAAGTCGTTTGCTTTTCGACGCTATTGACCTGAGAAGCTAGATTTTATACGGCCCAGAGCTAGATTTATCTTGTTTTAATCTTAATCTTTTAACCTGAAACTGCCACGCCTTTGTTTAGCCTCGTTGTGGGTCGTTCAAACCGTATTGTGATCGGCCCGGCTCTGATTCACAGCCGTTAAGACTTGTTTGGCTTCATCGCTCACTTGGCCAAGGTTTGATGATACTATTGTAAACAGAAGGTCGATTATACTTTGTACCACTTCTGTTCAAATTATACTTTTACATTTACTATTGATTATCCCTGTGGGTGTGGTGGTGGACTGACCTTTGGCCCCCCTGACCTCCGCTCCATCACTCGCTCACCACACACTAGATGGGCAAGTTGGGTGTTTTGCCCAAGGACACAATCCCAGAACACTCCACTGCCGCTCCATTACAGTACGTTTATTCATGACGAAAAAGGAAAACTATAAATTGCAAGTACATGTCTAGGGAGGTTACGACAAACAAAAGTATTGCGATATCGTATAGTCTAAAGTCTCACAACAATATCGTGGGGTTTTACAATATAACGTATTCATTGTTCATTGTTTTATTGTTTTATGTTGCACCGAATCACCAAGACAAGTTCCCATGTTTGTGATTTTGTTCATTGACAATGGCAATAAACCTATTTTGATTGATTGATTTGATTGATGTATCAAATCACAACCTTCAGAGTTAAAGAAACTGAGGGAACTACATAGACCATGATCCTTTGCTCCATGTTAGCGCAGACAACATGAAGAAATTCTAGAAATTGAAGTTACTAAGCACTTTTAAATGTTCCTTTTTTATTTGGAACATGATTGATGTTTGTTTTTTGTAGTTTAAGCTAACTTTACGATGACCGTAATGCTTTGCGCCGAACTCAAGTCATTTAAAAGCGAAAAAGTATTACAACTGCAATTCTGTTAGCCTCTCCGCAATATCGCAGTAAACGTTGTACCGTGAAATGAATACTGTGATGTTACTGCGCCGTGAGATTGGCTACAACCCTTTATATTTCTGAGGAGGAAACAGCCTTATGATAATATGCTAAACAGCCCGAGCCCATTTAGCATAACGTAGGACTAGTAAAGGCTTCACTAAACCGAATACTGAAGTACACGGAGCCTCAGTAACAGCCCATAATATCACAATAATGACTGATGTCTTCTGAGCCGCGTCCAAGCGTTGACCTTTCACAGTTATTCCCCACACAAACACAACCCTAATGAATAAATAATGAGCGATTAGCTTGTCCATAAACACTGCGCGTCTGAGAGAGCGGTTCAGGAGCGCTAACGGTGTGGGTGCATTAGAGGGGCCGCGGGGGTCACATTTATCACACCGGACCCGGCGTAAAGTTCACACATGTTAGCTCGCCGCGCCGCTGAGGAGTTTTCCCTGCCGCATTCATCCACGTCCCGCGTCGTAGTCGATCCGCCGGCTGCGACGGCGTTTATGCTTCATTTACAGGCCAAAACTGATTATTTAAATGTATAATCTTAAACTTGTTTACAACAAGTTTAGAGTTCCAATTTAGACCTGCTATAATCCTGGTTTTGTCCTGATTTAGACCTGATGTGTGCGTTGTCGATCACAGATACCGTATTTTCTGGACTGTAAGCCGCACCTTTTTTCATAGTTTTGCCCGGGGTGCGACTTATACTTATATTTAAACTTATATACTTATAGTGACTTATATGTGATATTATTTGTTATTACAGTAAATTTGTAAAGTTATGTATTTGTTCTGTATCGGACTGACGTGGGCGCAAATCTGTGCCACACCTGGTTCCAACCACCGACAATGCCACATTTACGCTTACGAGAAAAGGGTCTTGCCCAAGGACACAACTGCAGTACACATGAGTACACATGCAGTAACTTTCCTTTTACGTATAGGGCAACTCCTTTACACCTGAGCCACTGTCGCCCTAAATAACCAAAAGATGAGCCATGATGATACGTTTATATATATTTATTTTGTTTGTTGACTATTTTTCCCCCTCTTGAACATTGTGTGTGATTTCCCCTTGTCAGGTTTAGAGTTTAGAGTGTAGAGTGTAGAGTTTAGAGTTCAGAGTTTAGAGTTTAGAGTGTAGAGTGTAGAGTGTAGAGTGTAGAGTGTAGTGTAGAGTGTAGAGTTTAGTAGAGTGAAGAGTGAAGAGTGTAGAGTTTAGTAGAGTGAAGAGTGTAGAGTGTAGAGTTTAGAGTGTAGAGTTTAGTAGAGTGAAGAGTGAAGAGTGTAGAGTTTAGTAGAGTGAAGAGTGTAGAGTGTAGAGTGTAGAGTTTAGTAGAGTGAAGAGTGTAGAGTGTAGAGTGTAGAGTTTAGTAGAGTGAAGAGTGTAGAGTGTAGAGTGTAGAGTGTAGAGTGTAGAGTGTAGTGTAGAGTGTAGAGTTTAGTAGAGTGAAGAGTGTAGAGTGTAGAGTGTAGAGTTTAGTAGAGTGAAGAGTGTAGAGTGTAGAGTGTAGAGTGTAGAGTGTAGAGTGTAGAGTTTAGAGTGTAGAGTTTAGTAGAGTGAAGAGTGAAGAGTGTAGAGTGTAGAGTGTAGAGTGTAGAGTGTAGAGTGTAGAGTGTAGAGTTTAGTAGAGTGAAGAGTGTAGAGTGTAGAGTGTAGAGTGTAGAGTGTAGAGTGTAGAGTTTAGTAGAGTGAAGAGTGTAGAGTGTAGAGTGTAGAGTGTAGAGTGTAGAGTGTAGAGTGTAGAGTGTAGAGTGTAGAGTTTAGTAGAGTGAAGAGTGTAGAGTGTAGAGTGTAGAGTGTAGAGTGTAGAGTGTAGAGTTTAGTAGAGTGAAGAGTGTAGAGTGTAGAGTGTAGAGTTTAGTAGAGTGAAGAGTGTAGAGTGTAGAGTGTAGAGTTTAGTAGAGTGAAGAGTGTAGAGTGTAGAGTGTAGAGTGTAGAGTGTAGAGTTTAGAGTGTAGAGTTTAGTAGAGTGAAGAGTGAAGAGTGAAGAGTGAAGAGTGTAGAGTTTAGTAGAGTGAAGAGTGAAGAGTGAAGAGTGAAGAGTGTAGAGTTTAGTAGAGTGAAGAGTGTAGAGTTTAGAGTGTAGAGTTTAGTAGAGTGAAGAGTTTAGAGTGTAGAGTTTAGTAGAGTGAAGAGTGAAGAGTGTAGAGTGTAGACTTTAGACTTTAGAGTTTGGTCTGTGTCGCTCTGAGTGCTTCGGCTTCACAGGGAAGAGGCTGTTGTGGAGATGAAAGGAAGGAAAGTGTATAATTCCCTCAGCACCTGCTTTTCTCCTCGAGTGAGCGAGAGTGAGAGACATTCAGTTTTATGGACTTAGGACTAAAGCAGGGCTAAAACAGGACTAAAGCAGGGCTAAAACAGGACTAAAGCAGGGCTAAAACAGGACTAAAGCAGGGCTAAAACAGGACTAAAGCAGAGCTAAAGCAGGGCTAAACCAGGACTAAAGCAGGGCTAAAACAGGACTAAAGCAGAGCTAAAGCAGGGCTAAACCAGGACTAAAACAACACTAAACCAGGGCTAAACCAGGAATAAACCAGGGCTAAACCAGGACTAAACCAGGACTAAACCAGGGCTAAACCAGGGCTAAACCAGGACTAAACCAGGACTAAACCAGGGCTAAACCAGGACTAAAGCAGGGCTAAAGCAGGATTAAAGCAGGGCTAAACCAGGGCTAAACCAGGACTAAAGCAGGATTGAACCAGGACTAAAGCAGGACTAAACCAGGACTAAACCAGGACTAAAGCAGGATTAAAGCAGGATTGAACCAGGACTAAACCAGGACTAAACCAGGACTAAAACAGGACTAAAGCAGGACTAAACCAGGGCTAAAACAGGACTAAAACAAGACTATAGCACCTCTGATACAAAAGTGCTCGGACGAGAGAAGAGATACCTTAATTCTGGCTTCCTTGAACCCTTCTGAGTGCGTTCATACTTCTTGTTCTCGTTTGCAGGTGTGCATCGTCCAGAAGAGGGACACGGAGAAGATGTACGCCATGAAGTACATGAACAAGCAGCAGTGCATCGAGAGAGACGAGGTCCGGAACGTCTTCAGAGAGCTGGAGATCCTGCAGGAGATCGAACACGTCTTTCTGGTCAACCTCTGGTAAATACGAAACACAAGTTTACACATTTGTTGTGTCAGCACCACGTCGTTCTAATTTCATAAGTCGTGTCACGGTTTGGAGGTTGATGCATCTTTAGAGACTCTTATTTTGCGCTGTGGCATCTGAGATCACGTTCAAGGCTCTGTTTTGGAATCGTCAGGACAATTCCCTGCTCTGACAGTTTGCTTAATGTCTTTCCTCATCTGTTCAGTCAGTTTTTGCCACTTCGCGTTGCCCAGGTTATGATATTTGAAGCGTAAAATGCCTCTTTCCTCGATTCAATGTTGCAGCGAGTGTCGTTTTTGTCACGAATTTGACAAAAACGTATCGTCACGCTTTTGTTCATATCTTCCGTTTCGTGCCGTTCGATTGTTTGTTCTGATCGTACGCAACGTTAGAAACTCGAATCCTTTTATGATCCGTGAAACCTGCATTTCATCCTGGTTTGTTCTGTCTGATCGCTTGGTATCTAGTGATTACATGAGTTATTTAAGCTCTTTTGATGTATTATCAGTCGTAAATGTTTAATTGGCTTGTCCAATAGGAAGGTAACAGTGAAAACTATCGTAGGAATTCTCAGAAGTAGTAGAAATATCAGATAAAATTATGATAATTATCATATTCGCACCTTTTTTCATAGTTTTAGACGGGGTGCGACTTACACTTATATTTATACTATATACTTAAACTCTGGAGCGACTTATTTGTGATATTATTTGTTATTTTCCCACTTGCAACCACATTTCCAGTGTGACTTATATATGTTTTTTTCTTCTCTATTATGCATTTTTTGGCTGGTGCGACTTATACTCCGGAAAATACGGTAATTTCAAAGAGTTATTTAAGCTCTTTTAATGTATCATCAGTCGTAAATGTTGTCTATTAGGAAGTTAACAGTGAAAACTATCGTAGGAATTCTCAGAAGTAGAAGAAATATCAGATAAAATGGCAATAATTAGAGACTTTTTCGCAAATACAAGGTTCATTTTGTTTCCCAATTAAAAAATGAAAACCTGAACGATGTCAAAAGGGCTTGAATTACACATGGGTAAAAATTGGATGTTTCACCCTTTACAAAAGTACAAACCCTCCTAACAGCTTCGCATATTAAACTTAATGAGCTGTCGAAGCATGAGGGACTTTTAGACTCTTACGACGCCCAAAATAGAGTGAATCTCTAAAAAATAACAATAAATTTTTAATTCAACCGTCGCGGGAAACTCCAGCCAATTTTCTCTTCGCGCCCGCGGCCGTTCAACGTGTCCACATGTTTACTCTGTACTATTTTGCCGCGTTAATTTCTGACGTCGGAGCGCACGCATTTTGATAATTACATGAGCTTTAAGGGCCCGCCGTTCCCCGGGGCCCGAGATGTGGGTGAGCCTGTTCATTATTCAACGCTCATCTCCGACGGGGACTCTAAATGTAATTGGGGACCGACGTGGCGTTCACACCTAGTTACACAAAGCACTTTGCGCCGCAGAATAATTGGTTCAACGATATTTTACTTGGCGAGGCGACTGGGACTAAGCCGGGGACGATTTAGGGACATTATTTCAGCGACTTAGCTCAGGGTTGACTGCTTTTCCTCGGTTTGCATCCGGTCGCTTGTCGCCGTCGCGCTCGTTTCGCCGTCGTTCAAAAGTGCTTTATTGCTTGTTTCTTATTTCCTGCAGTCGGGAGCTCGCTTCAGGCCAAACTCCGACAGAACAAAGGGAATATTCAACCTAGCTTTAAGTGAACTCTCGTCTCAAGTGGCGGGGGGAAAACACAATCAGTTCATTTCGGTGGAACGTGGGAGCTCGTTTGTCGTACGTCGTTTAGGACTAAATCATTCTCCTCTCAGCTCAGATTAACGACGTGACCTGTGTCATGCTTTTGCCGTGTGCAGTGTTTCTCAGTCCTCTGTCGTATTAAGCATTATTATTATTATATATCTTTTTCCTCAGACATAAGCAGACATGTTTGTTTTGATACGGAGAGCAGGCATGTCCCTGATTGGCTCATTTGCCTGTCAGTCACGCCCAGCTGAATTCAGGGTCTGTCTCATAAGTATTAGATAAGTGTGTACTCTTGTTCTTGTATTTTGTACTGAGCCTTGATTAAATTCATCAAGTCTTCTTTGTATATACTGAAGCGTCACTTCCTGGAAGTTTCCCAGTTGTACGGACCTGTCAGGCCACGCCCCCTGCCGCCCTGCTTCCTGGAACCTTTCGGGTTTGTCCATTCACATGGCCTGAAAGACGTTGCCGTTATTTTAACCATGTGGTTTTATTAGGTTTGCACGTTTTCATAGGATCTTAAAAAATGCCTTTTCACAACAGAAATGAGCAATATATTTACAATACTAAGAATAATATTTAAAAAAAAAGATGTAAAAGAATAAAACTTGAAAATGAAAAGTTGAAATTACAATTAAAATCTTTGAAACATAGTCACATTGTCGTCTGTAGTGATTAATGTTCATATATAGATTTATTTTTGAACATTTGTAGTGTTTAGTTGGGGTCGGGTGTGGTATAGGCTTTTTTCTGAGCAGGAACAGAATATTGTTTTGCACAAAATATAGCGGTAATCAAATTGTAGAAGACACTAAATACCATTTTTACTTCAGTAACCATTTCTTAAAAGTCCCTGTGACTGTTAAATGTGTATTTTTGGGTTGTTTGAAGTGCCCGTCGTCGCCCCCTGCTGTCTCGGGACGGAATAAATAGCCTTGCAACATCGACTCAAAGATCCTGGAAACCCTGGCACTTTTTTCCATATCAATTTGAAAACGCTAGAAGTTTGTGTATGTGATTATGTGATTATCTGCGATTATACGTGATTATATGTGATTATTGCTAAAGCTACTTAGTTCTGCTTTAAAGTCACCGTCTTCCCCGATCACGCTTTCCTTTTGCCGTGGTTCCAGACTCGCTTTAGCGCCGGTACCTTTGGTTTTTCTAGAATGATCCGTGGACAGTTCTGTGCAGCAGTGGGAGGTGTGAGCGCCTGCTTCGCCTCAGAACACTGGGATCTTTGTGCGGCCGAGCTGGAGATGGAGACGCCGGGAAAAAAGCAGCACAGAAGGCTCTGGCAGGCTGCGACTCCTGTGGGATTCGCTCTAAAAACACACTCGCCACTACTGTACGCTCATTAAAGTGTCCTCGCTTTGTTCTGCCGCAGCCGCTTCTCTCTCCCTAAAGAATGAAACTATATATTCAACACCGTCCCACGGCTTCAAGCGCTAATACACAGGAAGATTGCACATTTGTGTTTGGCTTCTTCACCTGTTGTGAAAAGTCTCATTGGTGTGTTAAATAATAATGGTATGGATTTTCTGCGATATGAGTGAGTCTACTTTTGCACAGGACTAAAGGGAATCAGAACTGGATTTAAGGGTTTTCTTTCAGGTTCTGTTCCACGGCAAATACTTATTTCAGAACTTGAACTGTCAGAACTTGGTGTGCGCTAATGTTTCTATGAGTATCATGTTGCTAAGTATTGCAATTATCCACGTCACTAACGCTAATTTCGAGTCGAGTAGTCAACGATTATTTTTTCAATAAGGCTGAGCAAAATAATATATCTGTTTGCCGTAACCCGACCGACCCGGTATGAAACTAGCCGACTGAAAAAAAAGTATCAGCATTTTGTTGAAAAAACTTAAAAATGTTTTATTTTTCAATTATTTCGCCGACTCACCGACCGGTCTTTCGTAAACCGCTGTGTCGAATATTTCTAGCACGCTGGTAAACCTATATTACATCCCAAAAGGACTGATAACGCATTGCGCAACGCATGTGTGTTTTCATTTTCGGTCCTCCACATGCTTCTGTAGCATATTAGAACGCTCAAAACGGGAAATATACACGCCCAGCAGCGTCATCACAATGAACATGGCGGGAACATGGCGGCGCCCGCATGTTCCCCCCGCTCGCCTTCGCTACCAAAATGAAGGATAACGACGTACAAAAGGTTGATTGAAATATCTTAAAATCGGGAGATTTAGACCCCTGGTGGTCACTCCGAGTCAAAAAATAGCAAAATGTTGATCTTTTTTTTTGCCTTCAAATAAAAAAAAAAAAAAAGAATTTGCCTATCGTCCGACCCACTTAAAAAATGTTGGGTCGGGTTACAGCAAACACAATTTATTTGGGGCAGCCTTATTCAAACCATTTTTTCTATTGCACAATGAGACTAAAATACATTATCAACCAAATCAATGTTGACTATAGTGTGAGTGAAGACTTTGAGAAAGACAGTATTTACAATATAATAAGTGTATTACTTTAGAAAATCAGAAATGTTTTATTCTTTTTTGACAATTTTATTAACATTTTCCACTGTCCATGTTATAAAAAGAGATCCAGATCCAGATGATCAAAATACAATAACATTATGGTTTATAATAATAGTAATAGTATTGTATAATTGTTGCAGCCCTAATTGTAATGATCATTATGTTTCCATCAGACGGTGACAGACACAATTTGAAAGAATAGAGCAAAAATCAAAGACAAATTCAGATATATATTTTTAAAACCTAAAATATCACTACAATTAAAAAAATGAAAAAAATAAAATTATAATGTGTCCAGGAAAAACTATTGCTAATTGTATTTAATTTTGGATAAAATCCTATAAACTGTAAAAATATCCAGAATACCTATTTTTCTGGGTTCAATCGTTCTGGCAAAGTCTTCAAAAGAGAAGAGGGTCTACAAACTGCAGCAGCTCAGAGGACGTCCCGCTGCTTTCTGAGGTAATCCTGTGCAAGAAGGCGTCGCCCGTAGATACTTGGAACTACTACAAGTGCAGGATTACCAGGAATTAACCAAAATGTGGGCACGTGTTGAATATTTAACCCTGTAAGCGACGTTAACTGAAAACGCTCCACAGGTAAAGTGTCAGTTAGCTTAGTGCTTTTCAGGAAATAATGGTCATTTTCTGTCTCTGTCGCGTAGTGGTAAGTTACATAGTGCATAGTTACATAGTGCATAGTTACAAAGTGGTAAGTTACATAGTGCATGGTTACATAGTGGTAAGTTACATAGTGGTAAGTTACATAGTGCATAGTTACATAGTGGTAAGTTACATAGTAGCAAGTTACATAGTGCATAGTTACAAAGAAGTAAGTCACATAGTGGTAAGTTGCATAGTGTACATAGTTACATAGTGGTAAGTTACATAGTGGTAAGTTACATAGTGCATAGTTACAAAGTGGTGAGTTACATAGTGCATAGTTACATAGTGGTAAGTTACATAGTGGTAAGTTACACAGTGCATAGTTACATAGTGCATAGTTACATAGTGCATAGTTACATAGTGCATAGTTACATAGTGGTAAGTTACTTAGTGCATAGTTACATAGTGGTAAGCTACATAGTGCATAGTAACAAAGTGCATAGTTACATAGTGGTAAGCAGCAGTATTAATAACACTAGGAACAGCAGTAGTAATAGCAGTAGTAGCAGCAGTAGTAACAGCAGTAGTAATAACACTAGGAACAGCAGTAGTAACAGCAGTAGTAACAGCAGTAGTAACAGCAGTAGTAACAGCAGTAGTAGCAGCAGTAGCAACAGCAGTAGTAATAGTAGTAGTAACAGCAGTAGTAACAGCAATAGTAATAGTAGTAGTAATAACAGTAGTAACGGCAGTAACAGCAGTAGTAATAGCAGTAGTAATAGCAGTAGTAACAGCAGTAGTAACAGCAGTAGTAATAGTAGTAGTAATAGTAGTAGTAATAACAGTAGTAACAGCAGTAGTAACAGCAATAGTAATAGCAGTAGTAATAGCAGTAGTAATAACAGTAGTAACGGCAGTAGCAGCAGTAGTAACAGCAGTAGCAATTACACTAGTAACAGCATTAGTAACAGCAATAGTAACAGCAGTAGTAATAGCAGTAAGGCAAGGCAAGGCAAGGCAAGTTTATTTGTAGAGCACATTTCATACACAAGGCAATTCAAAGTGCTTCACACAGCAGGAAAAATGCATTCAAATCACAAAGAAATGACAGAAATACAATAAAATTAACTAAATTAAAAATTATCAATCCAACTGATTTTCTAAACTAATAAAATCACAAACAAAAGAGAAGAGTGCAAAGATAAAAATTAACTACAATAAAATTAACTAAATTAAAAAATTTTAATCCAACTGATTTTCTAAACTAATAAAATCACAAACAAAAGAGAAGAGTGCAAAGAAAAAATCCTTTCAGTCATATGCACAGCTAAACAAAACTGTTTTTAGCTTAGATTTGAACATTGTCAGAGTAGAAGCCTGTCTCACATCTTCAGGAAGACTGTTCCAGATTTTAGCTGCATAAAACTGAAATGCAGATTCCCCATGTTTAGTCCTGACTCTGGGCACCAGCAAGAGGCCGGTCCCTGAGGTCCTCAGAGTCCGAGATGGTTCATATGGCACTAACATATCCAAGATGTACTTTGGTGCTAGGCCATGGAGAGACTTGTACACAAGCAGAGCTGCTTTAAAGTCTATTCTCTGAGCCACAGGGAGCCAGTGCAGAGATCTGAGAACAGGACTAATGTGATCATACTTCCTGGTTCTAGTCAGGACCCGAGCAGCAGCATTCTGGATGTACTGCAGCTGTTTTACAGCTCGTTTGGAGAGACCAGTGAGCAGGCCGTTACAGTAGTCTTCTCTACTGGAGACAAACGCGTGTATAAGTCTCTCTAAATCTGGTTTTGACAGTATATTTTTGATTTTGGCAATGTTTTTTAGATGGTAAAAAGCTGCTGATGTTATTGATTTGACGTGGCTATTAAAGTTCAAGTCTGAGTCCATTATTACCCCCAGATTTCTAATTTGGTTTGTAGGTTTTAGAGCGAGACTCTGGAGGTGACCGCTAACACTTTCTCTTTGTTTCTGTGGGCCAAAAACGATTATTTCAGTCTTGTCTGAGTTCAGCTGGAGAAAGTTGTTTTGCATCCACACACTGATCTGTTGGATGCAGTGACAGAGTGAATCTACTGGTCCATAGTCACCTGCCGATAGTGAAACATAGATCTGAGTGTCGTCTGCATAATTGTGATAGGACACATTTTCACTGCGTATCAACTGACCCAACGGCAGCATGTAGAGGTTGAACAGAAGGGGACCCAGGACTGACCCTTGGGGCACTCCACAGGTCAGGGTCATGTCTTCCAGATAGGACCTTAACCAGTTTAGGGCAGTGCCAGTGATGCCCACCCAGTCCTCTAGTCTCTGTAAGAGGATCCCATGATCGACAGTGTCAAAAGCAGCACTCAGATCTAACAGAATTAAGACTGAGGCTTTGCCCGTGTCAGTGTTCAGGCGGATGCCATTTGTCACCTTGACAAGAGCAGTCTCAGTGCTGTGATGAGGTCTAAAACCTGACTGAAAAACATCAAATGAGTTGTTTATTAAGAGGAAATCTGTGAGCTGTTGGTAAACAACCTTTTCAAGGACTTTGCCCCAAAATGGTAGATTAGAGATGGGCCGGTAATGACTCAGTACTGCGGCATCAAGACTGCTCTTCTTTAGGAGAGGCTTTATGACCGCAGTTTTCAAAGACATTGGGAATGTTCCAGATTGAAGCGACATGTTAACTATGTGAGTGAATGGTGCTAACAAACTGTTCAGCACAGACTTTAGAAATTTGGTGGGTAACACATCAAGGCAGCATGTAGATGAACTCAGACTGGTGATGATCTCATGGACAGTTTTGTCAGTTACTGGTGCAAAGTGAGTTAGCTCTAACTGTCTTGGTGGTTTTAGGGTAATTTTTGCATTGTGGGATTTATAGCATTTTTAATGCCCTGAACTTTGTCATTAAAGAATAATGCAAACTCATTACACTTGGATGTGGAAATGAGTTCTAACGGCAGCTGAGCTGGAGGGTTTGTTAATCTGTTTACTGTGGCAAACAGGACACGCGAGTTGTTACTGCAGCTTCCAATTATTTCAGAAAAATATCTTTCCCGATTTCTACATAAGATTAGGTTGTACATGTTCAGCTTTTCTTTGTAAATCTCTTTTTGAACCTGGAGCTTTGACTTGCGCCATTTCCGTTCAGCCCTGCGGCACTCCCTTTTCTGTGCCCTGACCGAATCATCATTTCTCCACGGCGCCTTCTGCTTATTTTTAACCATTTTAGCCTTTATAGGGGCGATGGTGTCCAGAACATTCAAAACACTAGATGTAACAGAGTTCAACAAATCATTTACATTAGAACATGAGACATTTTCAAAGTTTATCATTTCCATAAACAGTGCACCTGTGCCATCACTTATGTGTCTCCTCTGAACAACTGCAGGACCAACCGGAGGTTTGGGAGAAACAGACAGGTCAAAGAAGACACAGAAATGATCAGACAGAGCAACATCGATCACATTAACGTTTGAAATATTTACCCCCTTTGTAATTATGAGATCTAGAGTGTGTCCTTTGCTGTGGGTGGGGCCTCTCACATGCTGAGTAAGACTGAAGGTTTCAAGGACAGCATCAAGCTCTTTAGCGTTTCTGTCACAAATATTATCAACATGCACATTGAAATCACCTGTAATGACCAAACCATCAAAGTCTGTGCATATGACTGAAAGCATCTCAGTAAAATCATCAATAAAACTTTGGCAGTGCTGGGGAGGCTTGTATAAAACAATGAAGAGAATGGATGGAGACTGTTTTAGCTCCATTTTAAAGGATACATACTCAAATGATGAAAACACCCCAAAAGACAACCTGCGGGTAATTATTTCATCTCTAAAGACAGCACAGACTCCACCCCCTTTTTTGTTTTCTCGTGTTTCAGATTCAAACTTAAAGTTGGGTGGAGCAGATTCTATCAGAACTACATTTCCTGTATTTTTGTCAAGCCATGTTTCAGTTAAAAACATAAAATCAAGATTATAAGAAGAAATACAATTATTAATTAAGAGAGATTTGTTACATAAGGATCTGACATTTAGCACAGCAAGTTTCAGACTAGTTTCAGTGAGACTGGGCTTTATCTTTTCACAGGGAATATGAATCACATTTCTCAGATTGGGCCTGACTCGCATTTTGTTTTTCCATCTCTGTGATGATGTGACTACAGAAATAGCACTAGGGGGGGCTCTTTTTACATAGGGCCCCGGGTTGGTTTGATTTTTAATGTGACAATAAGTCCCGGCAACGCTGAGACCCAGTGCATCCTAGCTATGGGAGATACCAGGTGAAAGGCGAGGTTGGATGGGTGGTGGGGCTTTTGTAGCCAAGGAGAGTTTGGGACCAGGTGAGAGGCGAGGGGGGATGGGTGGTGGGGCTTTTGTTGGTGTAGTCGGCTTGTGCAGGGAAGACATAGCCCTTGCTATATTGGGCGTGAGTGGAGCCATCTTAATGCCTGATTTGATCAGACTTTCAAAATGGCTGGGAAGGCCCATGGGTGAGAGTGGAGATGAGAAGGAGAATGATGAATCTTTAGTGGGAGTAGATGTTGCAGGGGGAACCCAGGGCTGGTGTGAAGGCAGGGGCGATGACAGGGATGTTGTTGGGCTTGTCACAGATGGGTCCAAGGCCTTTGAAGATTGTTCCTTTGCTGGAGGCGGTGGAGGTGAATGCGGAGCAGCTGGAGCTGAATCCTTTGCTGGTGGTGGTGGAGCAGCTGCTGATGAATCCTTTGGTGGAGGCTGAGGTTGTGGTGCTTTTGATGTTGAAACATTGGCTCGGTCTCTGGCTGATGGAGCAGGAATTCTTCTCTCATTCCTCTCTTCTCTAACTATCTGCTCAGGACCCTGTCCAGGCCCAGTCCAATGCCTCAGAGCGTGGAGCAGGTTCTCTGTCAGCACCCTCACTCCACCTCTGCATAGGTGGGGGCCATTTCTCTTAAACAGGTCCTCTCGTTTCCAGAATAGATAGAAGTTCTCAATGTAGTGTAGTCCTCTCGGGGAACACTCTTTGGACAGCCATGTGTTCAGCTGAAGAAGCCGGCTAAACTTGTTTATCCTCCTGTCGATGTTTGGAAGAGGTCCACTTATGAATGTCCTCCTCGCTGTATTTTGGCCACGTCATCTTTCCTTTTTTCATTTAATTCCATCTCTGAAAGTGGTACAAATCTGTTGGTGAGCTGTATTTTAGGCGACTTCACGTTATCTTTGTATCGTTTAGGCTTTGCTCCAAGTTTGTTCCAAGAAACAGCCTGGTCTTTCTGGTTTTTAGACAGTTTTGGAAACGACACAGAGTCACTGCGGTTTAGGTTGAAAGTAGCAGTTTTTCTTGTAAAAAGTGTGCTCTTCTTACCGTCGGTTGACACAGGAATGGTATCGTGAAGAACTTTTTCAGATTCCAAAACAAATATCCGTGTTTTCAGCTCATTAATTTCTTGTTGATATTTCCGACAGCGTTCACAGTCTTTCTCCCTTCTTCTCACGGACATGTCGCTGGCGTCAGATATGTCGTTAAAACTGGAAAAATTTTCTTAAAATCCTTGGTTTACTTGAAAAAGTCTAAAGCAAAAATGTTTGGAAGACAAAAACTGATTAAAAAGCAAAATAAATAAGGAAAACAGCGATAGCACTCTTCGGAAGCAGAGGTAGTAATAACACTAGGAACAGCAGTAGTAATAGCAGTAGAAACAGCAGTAGAAACAGAAGTAGTAACAGCAGTAGTAGCAGCAGTAGCAACAGCAGTAGTAATAGTTGTAGTAACAGCAGTAGTAACAGCAATAGTAATAGTAGTAGTAATAACAGTAGTAACAGCAGTAGTAACAGCAGTAGTAATAGCAGTAGTAATAGTAGTAGTAATAACAGTAGTAACAGCAGTAGTAATAACACTAGGAACAGCAGTAGTAATAGCAGTAATAACAGCAGTAGCAATAACACTAGTAACAGCAGTAGCAACAGCAGTAGTAGTAACACTAGTAATGGCAGTAGTAATAGCAGTAGTAACAGTAGTAGTAACAGCAGTGCGCCACACCTGCCAGAAGGGGGCGCACCACATCTGCCAGAAGGGGGCGCACCACATCAGCCAGAAGGGGGCGCACCACATCTGCCAGAAGGGAGCGCACCACATCTTCCAGAAGGGGGCGCACCACATCAGCCAGAAGGGGGCGCACCACTTCAGCCAGAAGGGGGCGCACCACATCAGCCAGAAGGGGGCGCACCACATCTGCCAGAAAGGGGCGCACCACATCAGCCAGAAGGGGGCGCACCACATCAGCCAGAAGGGGGCGCACCACATCAGCCAGAAGGGGGCGCACCACATCAGCCAGAAAGGGGCGACCCTCTAAACAACTCACTTTCTTTGATGCTCCGAAAAGCTGGAAGCAAAAGCCAAGGAAATGACTTTAGAATTAAGACGAATTAGGAACAAAGGGAAAATGCATTATGGAAGCACAGGATGGAAAAGGCGCGGGATCATTATGTGCCATTAGCCGCCTCGCAGCAGGTGAAGCCGATCCGTCAGAAAGATGAAAGACACGTTACACGCAAACTATATTCATCACAAAAACCCTCACTAATGAAGATCCGGGCTCCAGCGTTTGGCCCCGAGACGTTAGAAAAGCCGAGGACCGGAATCCGACGGGGACATTTTGAGCCTGATTGAGTTTAGTGTCGCAAATGGAATCGCGCGACGAGGGATATTACACAGATAATTGTCAAATATTCATGGTCTGATTTAGAGTTGAAGGAGTCATCCTGTCTCATAACACAGTTCACAGTGTTAAAGCAACACTATGTCACTTTATCTATACGGTATTTTTCATGGACAAAACTGTTTCCAGATAAATAATAAACACAGGGCCAATTCAGAGGTAGTAAGTTGAACAAATAGAAAACAATCTGCAACGACATATGGATTCTTCTATGTATTTCATTTAAACATACAGCGACAAAAACATACATATATACAATAATAATAACTTCAAACAAAATAATCATTAAAAAATAAATAAATAAAACAACAAATGAATTCAACAATTTATTTTTTAAACATACAGCATCGTACATCAAATAAACCGACCTATGTAAAGAGAAATATGTAATGATAATAATAACAATAATTAAAATTAAAATAATAATTAAAAACAATAAAAAGATTAAAAAATACAAAAAAATACAAATAAAACAGCAGCATATGATTTCAACTATTATTTTTTTTAACATACAGCAACAACATCGTACATTAAATAAACTGACCTATGTAAAGAAAAATATGTAATAACAATTAAAAAAATAAAATAATGATAATTAAAACAAATTCAAATTAAAACAACATTTGAATTCAACTAATATGTGAACCAAGTTGTGAGAAAGAGCTGGATAACGATGTGAGAAACAATTTGAAGTAAAAAGTAAAACCTTTGAACCTGAATGTCAGCCCTTGATATTATATTACACTGCGTCGCCTGCACTTCAGAGTGAAGCGTCTTGAAGGGGGAAAGCGCGGCTATGGAGACCGCATTGACGCGTCGCAACTAATTCAAAGAAGCATTTTGTCGTAATATTGAAGTTTTCCTTTTGAAACGCGTCGACAAAGAGCCCAGACAGCAGCTGATCAATACTTGTCTATGCGCACTTCTGAATGCTGGAGCTATGAGTCGATGCGCGCTCTTACCTTAGAGACTCACCTTTTCACACGGGCGCCGCTGGACGCTTTGTTTTGCCGCGTGAGCAGAATTACGCTGGGGATTCTTGCACTGCGCTCTCAGAACAGGCTGCTTAAAGGGGGCGTATGACAGGTTGGTACCATTGTCTAATTTTGACTTTATTTGGTGTATTTGTACCTGTTGTACGTGTAAATTATAGTTTTACATCGATCGAGCAGGCATTTGTGGAGAAAACGTTGAAAAATCTGTAGAAAATGACAGGAAGTGACACTACTAAGGACACTCTTTCCAGTCAAAGTGTATACAGACTTTTTTGATCTTTTAAACTTCAATTCAACAAAATAAAGCTATTATTTGTAAAAAAAAAAAGTTGTGCCATTAGATAAGTTTTGGCCCAGTGTTTGCTGGGTAATTTCCTAGTGTGATGTCATCAATTACAAACAGGAAGTGAAACTATAAACCTAAAAAAATTGCTATTCTGTGATAACATTTTTATAATTTTTGGAAAAATTATACATATATTTGTCGTAACTGCATTTTAGTTCAGTGAGTCGTCCGACCTGTAGGGGGCGCTTTAACCTGATATATTCTGTCATTACTTTTAGTTTGAGGGTCTTTAATGCATGTCTGTTGTGTTTTTGGGGGCATTCATTCCTAAATTGAACCTTTATCACGTGCCGAAACTTACTTTAGTCCATAACTGAACTTTAACCTTGTTGTTGATCTAATAATAAAGGATTCACGTAATCGGGACCTGATTTACGTCCTTGTGTTTTGTGAGAATGAGTATTTGTATATGATTAATGTCGGTATTGAGTATTAGTCTGTGGCCCTCTGCTTTGTCTAGGTTTATGTGTCGCTTAATAGTCAATTAAAAAAGGCCTATTATGAATCTTTACAAGTCTTGAAGTGAAAAATAGGTGCATTTATTGTTCAGCTGCAGGTCATGTACTGTATCAACACTGCTTTTCCCCTTTATGAAACAAATAGTTTACTCTTATCTCGTAAAAGAGTACATTTTGTTTGGTAAAAGCAGTACTTTCAGACCGTTATCTGCAGCAAAGAGGCTGATCTGCAGGAAAGAGGCGGATGCGTGTTATTGTGGGATGGCGTTCCACTCTCTTCTAAAACTGTGCACGCGCCGGAAAATACTCATGGATGCGAATGTGTGGCTATTGTTGGAGTCGTTGTTAATCGTTTAAACTCGTCTTTTCACAGTTTGAAAAGCAGCTGCCCCAAACGCCACGACAATAAGATAATGATTGTATTTTCAATTTCTAACTATAACTTAAACATTGTCACTATTGTTTATGGCAGTACGGTTTGGGATCGTAATCGAACAGAACGACACTTCGATACTTCTACCGTATTTCCAGTCTATACGTTTTTTTCATGTAGCGACTTATATGTGATATTATTTGTTATTTTCACACTGACAACCACAAGAGGGCGCTCTAGGCTCTAAGCGACACAGAAGAAGAATCTGCACTTCCTCTACCTCTGGAGTTTGTGAAGTTGTTTAGAAGTGACACAGAGGAAGAAGAATTCAATGGATTTAGTGATTTGAGGTAAAACTGATGCTTTGGTAAACTTGTTAGCATGTTCTTTATGCTATAGTTATCTGAATAACTGTTCATATGTTACGTTAACATACCAGACACTTACCACAGTTCTGTCTGTGCCTCATGTAGCTGAAGGTGTTAGCGTTAGCATACGTCATGTAGCTGAAGGTGTTAGCGTTAGCATACGCACACCTATTCACCATGTTCTCTTATCTGTTATTATTTTAAACTGCATTTCAAGATGAAATGTATTTTCTTGGTCTTGGATTTGATCAAATACATTTCCCCCAAAAATGTGACTTATACTGAAGGGCAACTTATATATGTTTTTTTCTTCTCCATTATGCATTTGTTGGCTGGTGTGACTTATACTCCGGTGCGATTTAAAGTCCTGAAAATACGGTAATTGGATTTTGTACTGCACGGTTTAGTGATGTGGAGCATTTTAATTTTCTGTTCTGCTTTGTAGGATATTTAGTGTTAAAGGTGGTATGGACGATTTTTTTCAGCAAATTTTGTATCATATTTCCTCGTGGCGTGGATAAATCATTTGTCCTGCCACGTATCAATAATAAAACACACCTACCGCTCACCTGCAGCCGCGTGCGGTTCCTCCTCACGTTTCCGCGTGCCTAAGCGCATGGATCTATCATAATATAGTTCCCTCAGTGTACGGGGCAAAATGAAGACGGAGAAAGACAGTTCGAGCTGACGCAGAAGTGGACAGAAATCTACGGGAGACGAGAGATGCGATGCGCTCTGTTGCGCTAATAAACAAACGCACGTGTGTGTTGTATCGGTCCACACGGGGGAGTGGCATGTGCACTTCCGCCTGCGTTCTCAAATCGTCCATACCGCCTTTAAGCTACAATACTCGCACATCGTTATTTTCAGCGTAAACCACAATATTCATCTAAAACAGACAGATCTTAGTTTTGAGTAGTGGGGATTGCTCAAACATGCATGAATGAATCAGAAAGAAACCAATAATGAGGGGACACGAATGAAAGTTGATTTGACATAATAAGATAAGATAAGATATTCCTTTATTGTCCCACATGGGGAAATTTCATTGATGCAACGCAGGAAGATACAGAGGTAGATACAGAAGAAAAGAACAGATCACTTATAGGAAGTTTGAAAATAATACGTCTCTTTTAATGATTCTCTTTTTTTTCCTGCGCTGCAAAAGTCAATATAACTCAGGCAGAACGATGGCCCACACAACCTCCTATCGTTACCAACACTAACAAATGATTATTTTGTGCGGACCGGATGATTTGCCTGCGTCTACACGAGCCTAATTCGTGAAAAGGTTTGATTTCCTTGGCGGCAGCAGCGGAGCCTCGGGCGTAAAGGAAATCGATGCGAGACTTGTGTCTGTGGCGCGCTTTCCGACAGCTCCAAATTGTCTCACCTGAAAAAAAAAGATGCACACAAAAATAAAAGCCTCTTTCATTTAGCGGCGCGTTCCCACTGTCAGCTGATGAGGCGGCGGCGTGTTGCCAGCTATAAAGCTAATTGGCTCTGCAGGTTCGCGCGCTGTTAGCCGAGTCCCACTGATCAAACTTCAGCCATTACCCACAGCCTTGACGCAGATAAAGTTGGGGTTTGTTAAACTTGGCTTCCGGTTGAGTTAAATTATGTAATCTTGTTTTTAAAGTGAGGTGTTTAATCATTTAGTATCTACTATAGGCTCTGTAATCAGAAATTTAGTCTGATAAGCAGTGTCACGTGTTAATTATGTGTTTGGTTCTCTGGTTTGGCACACAAGGCTTCACACGGGTCAGATGCAGGTTCACAAGGCTTCACACGGGTCAGATGCAGGTTCACGAGGCTTCACACGGGTCAGATGCAGGTTCACAAGGCTTCACACGGGTCTGATGCAGGTTCACGAGGCTTCACACGGGTCAGATGCAGGTTCACAAGGCTTCACACGGGTCAGATGCAGGTTCACGAGGCTTCACACGGGTCAGATGCAGGTTCACGAGGCTTCACACGGATCAGATGCAGGTTCACGAGGCTTCACACGGGTCAGATGCAGGTTCACGAGGCTTCACACGGGTCAGATGCAGGTTCACAAGGCTTCATACGGGTCAGATGCAGGTTCACGAGGCTTCCTACGGGTCAGATCCAGGTTCACGAGGCTTCACACCGGTCAGATGCAGGTTCAAGAGGCTTCACACGGGTCAGATGCAGGTTCACGAGGCTTCATACGGGTCAGATGCAGGTTCACGAGGCTTCATACGGTTCCGGTCCAGGTTCACGAGGCTTCATACGGGTCAGATCCTGGTTCAGGAGGCTTCACACGGGTCAGATCCAGGTTCATGAGGCTTCACACGGGTCAGATCCAGGTTCAGGAGGCTTCACACGGGTCAGATCCAGGTTCATGAGGCTTCACACGGGTCAGATCCAGGTTCAGGAGGCTTCACACGGGTCAGATCCAGGTTATTATTTTTTTCCTTCTCTATTTCTGTATATAGTTTGTGTTATTTAAGTTTTGTTGCTGTGTGTTTAAAAAATAATAAATAGAAAAGAAAGAAGAAAAAAAAACACGAGGAGCCCTGATTCCAGCAATTATTTTAACTGATCAGACCTCGTTTACAACAGTTGTCATGGGGACATAACCTGCTTAGTTTTACCTTCCGAACAAGCTGCTCTAAAGCCGTGCAGGTGAATATCACTGATGTGTCAGACGATGTGCGGTTAGATCGTTAGATTGAACCCCTTTAACGGCTTTAACGATTCTCCAGAACTTCAATGACTCATTGACCAATCGGCATCGGAGGAGAAAACACGCTGAGCTACGAACCTTTAACGTGGATCTGTGACGAACTCTTTGAGAAGTCAGGAAAGTTCCCTGAAACAACAACATCAAAAGAACCCAGTCGTGAGAAACGGCGGCTTCGAATGAGTTTTTACGGGCCGTTTATTTAGACGTCGCCGGGAGGAACGTTCCGAGGCCGAGGCGGAAAGCGCTGTCGAAAGAAGTAACGATCCTCATGGCGCAAGCGAAACAAAGTGTCCGGGAACAGGCCATTGATTTGCCGGGTCACAAACGGGATTAGAAGGATGTCTTTTATTAACTTGTCTCCTGCCAAGAGTGAAGTGAACACAACGGTGAAGGTGTTCTGCAGATCTCAGTGTCAAGTCGCGTGCGTTTGAACCATTGATGCGTTCAGATAAGAGAAGAGCGTTCAGCTGGGTGAGTTAGTGAGTTAGTTGTATTTATTTGAGTGTTTACTGGGTGTTGATTGTACTCTACTACTGATTCTGATACTGTTTTTGTCAAAGATTATAAATTTGTTTTTTATCAGTTACGTCTTTTAGCTAAAGTCGAGCCTTTTTTTTAAATCACACCGACCTTGAAAAGACGATTCATGCTTTTATCAGCGCAAGAACAGACTATTGTAACTCACTTTATGTGGGTGTCTCCCAGTCGCCCTCAGGCGCCTTCAGCTCGTACAGAACGCTGCAGCGCCTTTTCTAACCTACACCAGATGTCATCACATCACCCGGTTCTGTTTGCTCTCCATTGGATTCCCGTTTCTTTTAGAATGGATTTTAAAATGTTACTTTTTGTTTTTAAAGCTCTAAATGGCCTGGCACCTCCTTATCTGGTCGAGCTTCTGACTGCTCTAAACCCAAGCAGGGCTCTAAGGGCTCTAAAGGCTCTAAGGACTCTAAGGACTCTAAGGGCTCTAAGGGCTCTAAGGACTCTAAGGGCTCTAAGGGCTCTAAGGACTCTAAGGACTCTAAAGACTCTAAGGGCTCTAAGGACTCTAAGGGCTCTAAGGGCTCTAAAGGCTCTAAGGACTCTAAGGGCTCTAAGGGCTCTAAGGGCTCTAAGGGCTCTAAAGGCTCTAAGGACTCTAAGGGCTTTAAGGGCTCTAAAGGCTCTAAGGGCTCTAAGGGCTCTAAGGGTTCTAAGGACTCTAAGGACTCTAAGGGCTCTAAGGGCTCTAAGGACTCTAAGGGCTCTAAGGGGTCTAAAGGCTCTAAGGTTGACAAATCGGCTCCTACTGGTCGTCCACAGAGCCAGACTCATACACTGAGGTGATCGAGACTTCTCTGTCGCTGGCCCCAGACTCTGGAATGTGCACCATCACAGACTTTAGCCTTTTTTAATCTGGGCTTAAAACATATTTATTCAGACTGGCTTTTAACACTCCTTATTTTGTTTGTTTTTACTTAGTTTTCATGTTTTGTTTTGCCTTGATTTTTATTGTGAAGCCCTTTGGTCACATTGAGTGTTGTAAAGGGCTCTATATTGATTGATTGATTGACACAGCGAGTGGTTGAAGGTAATGTCCAGTTTTAGCGCTTCGATGATGGTGAGAAGAAACATCACAAAAAAAGTTTGATCTGATTTTTGTTGTGTGATTGCAAGATAAATCTGATCACTGCCAAGTCATTTTCAGAGTTTTATGTTGCATTTGGAAGACAATACATTTCAAAATAACAAATTTTTCCTTGTCAAAAATCACAAAGAAGATGTAACTGTTTACATGACATTTCAGTAATCTGATAACTCCTGTAATCAGATCAGCTGTTTTGATGCAAATGCGGCCGTTCTCCATGGAAATGTTATTGCTTTGCTCGAAATGTCACATAGTACGAATACATCAGATATACGCCATCTATCTTGTATTTATTGTGAGGTGTTTTCATGTCTCAAAAGAAGCACATCCAGAGCTTACGGGTGTCACCTGCTTGTTTCCATGGAGATAGATAAGACATGCTTTGTTTGCTTGATACCGTATCTTCCAGACTTTTTTTCACACAGGCAACTGCATGTCACATGTTGATTATTTTCACACTGACAACCACAAGAGGGCGCTCTAGGCTCTAAGCGACGCAGAAGAAGAATCTGCACTTCCTCTACCTCTGGAGTTTGTGGAGTTGTTTAGAAGTGACACAGAGGAAGAAGAATTCAATGGATTTAGTGATTTGGGGTAAAACTGATGCTTTGGTAAACTTGTTAGCATGTTCTTTATGCTATAGTTATCTGAATAACTGTTCATATGTTACGTTAACATACCAGACACTTACCACAGTTCTGTCTGTGCCTCATGTAGCTGAAGGTGTTAGCGTTAGCATACGTCATGTAGCTGAAGGTGTTAGCGTTAGCATACGTACACCTATTCACCATGTTCTCTCATCTGTTAATATTTTAAACTGCATTTCAAGATGAAATGTCTGTTCTTGGTCTTGGATTGTATTACACTTATACTCCAGTGCGTCTTATATTTTTTTTTCCTCTCTATTATGCATTTTTTGGCAATTTTCTGTGAAACTTATACTCCGGACTGACTTATAATCCGGTAGTTCATGCAAAACAACTTTGTCAGCCCCGTTCTGCCGGACCACGCGATCACGGTAGAGAATGGCTACGCGAAGCTACCGAAGCCTACGTTTGAGACCAAAAAAATCATTAAGTAAGAGAATTCAGTAAGTAAAGGGCAGTCGGTGAAAACAGGGACCTTCAGAGCGATGTTGTCTTGAAACCAGGAGAATAAATATTACTCAATCATGCTCATATCACTCTAAATACATATTTGAGAAGGGAAAATGATTCTAATGTCATTCAAAGCACTTTTTCGTGACACGTTTCGCCATTGAATCCCGTTCTGTGGAAACTTCTTGGCAGAATAATAACACAGTGCACTTTTAAGTTCAGGGTCGACTTTGTTATCGTGGCAGAGAGATTTGTCCGTTTGAATTGATAGTTCCAATAGTCCTGCTGTGGCCCCTGCGGGACTCGCTCAGCGGCTGAAGGATGAGCCTATTACGTGTTACTGTAGTAGTATTTGCGGTTGCAGTTGTGGTAGTTTGGCTCGCTGTCCCGGAGTCGCTCTGCGTGCTCCAGAAAAGCCATTCGTGCCGTAACAAAAAGGATAGACTTCTGCCGTGCGGGTAAACGTTATTGATAAAACACCTTCTGGTATGTCACGGTTCAAACGCTTTGTCGGCTGCCGAGACGCGCGACGGTTCACTGCATTTGAGTGCGCTGCGTTTGAGTCTGCAAGACGTTTGTGCGCCGCCACAAAATGTTCCACTTTTTGACGAGCTCAGAGTAAAAAACTAGATTCATGCTAACTCGACATGTCATGAAAAATCTTGAAATTCTGAAATAGCTTCACTTAAAGTTGTAGTAGATGTTTTTTTGAGGTGTAGGCCGATTTAATCCTTGGATTTAAACTTGAATTAAGCTGAAAATGGCACTTTGCAAGCTCAATATTTAAATTATGATCGTGAAATACATCATATTTTTTTTAAATATTGGTTTGCGTGAATTTCTTTGAGATTTCTTAACTTTAATCCTAATTACCACTTGCGTAACCCTAACCTAAACCCCAACCTTAACCTATTTTGAGTTGTAGCTTCACTTTAGACCGTGTTTTTCATCTAATAAAACAAGGATTTACCATTATCATGTGAACCGGATTTTTGGTCCAGGACTAAACAGGACTAAACTGGGACTTAATTTAGAACTAAATCTGGACTAGACCTCGACCGAACAAGGACTAGAACTGAGACTTAATTTAGAACAAAATCTGGACTAGACCACGACCGAACAAGGACTAGAACTGGGACTTAATTTAGAACTAAATCTGGACTAGACCACGACCGAACAAGGACTAGAACTGAGACTTAATTTAGAACAAAATCTGGACTAGACCACGACCGAACAAGGACTAGAACTGGGACTTAATTTAAAACTAAATCTGGACTAGACCTCGACCGAACAAGGACTAGAACTGGACCAAGTCGGTGTTTCACGACTAAAGCTGGGACTAAACCAGGACAAGTGTGAATGCAACAGCAGAACTTTACAATTTTAGAACTGTAAATGTAAAAATCTTCTTCACTCTGGCATGTTTTGAGCGGTGAAAGGTTGATTTAACTCTGTCAGTGACCGTGGACACATTTTAAAGCCGCAGACTTCAGACAGACCCCGGTTTAAGCTGGGCCCGTGCGAGTCAGAGTCCGGAGCCCACAGTCACTTCCTCGTTGTGTGGATACAAAGCTGCTGCACGTGTGTGTGGGTGTGTGGGCGGGGTCCAGGCGACACTGGGGGGATCGTCCAGGAGCGACACGCAGACTGTCAAACGCTGCATAATAAAACCATTGAAACGCCTGTGAGAATGTGCGCGTCAACAGCCCCGCACTGTGCAGTCAGTTATTCAGCTTTTATTATTTTGCACTCTCGGTCCATTTTACAATAGATTAGTAGAAAAAAAAGCATGTTTTAAAAAATACAAACCAATGCTTACACGTGTTTGGTAAAGCTGTTTCCAACGTGCTGCACACAGTGAAATAATCGTGAACACAGCGGATAAAAAGACCAGAATAGACATAAATAAATCAAATCACGAAAAACAAATCAATACAAAACAACAGCGGACCATAAAACTGATGCAACGTTAAAAGATAGAGAATAAAAGTGGGTCTTGAGAGTGAAACGGGGCCTGTAGAGAAGGCATGTCCAAATGCGAAATGCCAAATGCGGCCAGCAGACCAATTATTGTTGGCCCCCTGGCTTCCTGCTAAGTTGGTCCAAACAACAAAAAGTAGTAAATTTTACTAAAAAAATGGGAAAAAGTCAAGCATTCTGATGTTATACCAACCTAATATTAGTCTTCCAAGTCTAATTAAAGGTGTAAATACTGATCGAAATAATGTTGAATACAAAATTCACCAACGATTCACCTTGTCATTCAACAAATCTGACATTGTTGGGTAGTTTGTGGCCCTCTGCTCTGTAAAAGATTCAAAATGCGGCCCTCGGCGAAAAAGGTTTGGACACCCCCGCTGTAGAGGGTGCACTGGTGCAGCGGCAAACCATCGCGGCTGCCTCAAGAGCACCCACAATGCACTTGACGACCGGCTTCTGTGTAGTTAGTCCGGAAGTGGCCGTGTTCAGTGGAGTACAATACGATTCAATCAAAACCGTCACGATGTCAGTACAAGAGCCGAACGCACGCCCAAGAGTGACGATAAACCAAACGCATCAGGATCATTCACGGTCTTGTCTCCTCCTTTGGTCCAACAGATCAGGGGTTCCTAAACTTGTCAGGTCGGGACCCCCAAAACAACTGTAGAACCGACCCGCGGACCCCCCACTTTTAATTGAAATCGTCGTGTGTTTGTTGTCTGTGTTTAAAACCTGATTTAATTGCAGTGTCGTCCGTTTGGCATTAACCTCCTCCAAGTCGTCTGGCGACCCCCAGCTCGTGCCCCGCGACCCCCGCTTTAAGAAGCACTGCTCCAGCTCTTGACCATACTGTGATGATATTATGCACCATACAGTCCTTAATGGGATGCTCCTCGTAACAAAATGAGCAGATGTAGCTGGTGTCGGCCTGCGGCGCTCGAGTCGTCTGATACCGCCCAGTGATTCATATTGTTGTGTTGATTCATAGTGACGTTATGAGGATGAAGATGAATATACCACGACCTGAAGGTGCATTGTGTCATTGTTCTGGTGGAGCGTACGCCACATTCTTGTCTCCGTTGTTTGGCAGAAACGTATCTCATCCGCGTGACATTCAAGGCAAAGTATGTCCAAGTAAAACCAAGAGTGAAGTGTGTGTTGTCCTAAAGTAGAGCGAATATTTATACAACTCTAAACCAGGTACGGAACCAGGATAAATATGAAGTAAGTCTACAACGAGGAGACAAGGTTGACGGTTTAAATTCAGCCAAAAATATATGCCACTGACCGCGGAACTGCACTTCTCTTCATTATTGCGACACATCTATCGCATTTGTCCACAGTAACAAACCCGGAGCTGTCTGGTGTAACCTGATTGTCACTTCCTCTTCCCGATCTAAAGCGGCCGAGTGCAGCTTTGAGACGTGATTGTCAGTGCGGTGCCGGAGCCCGATGGAGCGCGCCGAGGTATTACAAAAGATGAGTTTAGCCTTAAGCGCCGCATCAGAACAGATCACCCTCCGAAACCACCGTGGCATCGCTCCAGCCTCGACGGTGAACCTGCAAACAGAGGAGAGGAGGAGAGAGGAGAGAGGAGGAGGAGGAGGGGAGAGGAGGAGGAAGGGAGGAGGAGGGGAGAGGAGGAGGAGGGGAGGGAGGAGGAAGGGAGAGGAGGAGGAGAGAGGAGGGAGGAGGAGGGGAGAGGAGGAGGAAGGGAGGAGGAGGGGAGAGGAGGAGGAAGGGAGAGGAGGAGGAGAGAGGAGGAGGAGGAAAGGAGGGAGGAGGAGGGGAGAGGAGGAGGAAGGGAGGAGGAGGGGAGAGGAGGAAGGGAGGAGGAGGGGAAAGGAGGAGGAAGGGAGGGAGGAGGAAGGGAGAGGAGGAGGAGAGAGGAGGAGGAGGAAAGGAGGGAGGAGGAGGGGAGAGGAGGAGGAAGGGAGGAGGAGGGGAGAGGAGGAGGAGGATAGGAGGGAGGAGGAGGGGAGAGGAGGAGGAAGGGAGGAGGAGGGGAGAGGAGGAAGGGAGGAGGAGGGGAGAGGAGGGAGGAAGGGAGGGAGGGGGAGAGAGGAGGAGGAAGGGAGAGAGGAGGAGGAAGGGAGGAAGAGGAAGGGAGGAGGAGGAGAGAGGAGGAGGAAGGGAGGAGGAGGGGAGAGGAGGAGGAAGGGAGGAGGAAGGGAGGGAGGAGGAGAGAGGAGGAGGAGGGGAGAGGAGGGAGGAAGGGAGGGATAAGGAGGAAGGGAGGGAGGAGTAGAGAGGAGAAGGGAGGGAGGAGGAGAGAGGAGGAGGGAGGGAGGGAGGGAGGAGGAGCTCCTCCTGCTTCAGAGGGAGCGCTTGTAAGTGGTGTTCCTCCTGCTTCAGAGGGAGCGCCTGTAAGTGGTGTTCCTCCTGCTTCAGAGGGAGCGCCTGTAAGTGGTGTTCCTCCTGCTTCAGAGGGAGCGCCTGTAAGTGGTGTTCCTCCTGCTTCAGAGGGAGCGCCTGTAAGTGGTGTTCCTCCTGCTTCAGAGGGAGCGCCTGTAAGTGGTGTTCCTCCTGCTTCAGAGGGAGCGCCTGTAAGTGGTGTTCCTCCTGCTTCAGAGGGAGCGCCTGAAGTGCTGTGCCTCCATTAGAAGTATCGATCCTCGGCTGGAGCGAGGCCTTGGGGGAGCGTGGAACACATTAGCCTCGGCGGCGCACGTCAGTGGTTCTAACGAGCTCGCCGAGACGCTGTCTTTAAATCAGACGTGAACGGACTGAACCGGAGCCACATTGTGGGATTAATTGGGTTCAGAAAGTGGAGGAAAAAAGAGAGTATTCAAAATGTCTTCGGTGTCGGACGTTGTTTTTTAAAGTCGTTTTTAAGCTGGTGAAAAAGGATGTGACCATATAAGGACATGATGAACCATATAAGGACATGATGAACCATATAAGGACATGATGAAACTGTGACTAAGAAAAGTCCGTTTACTGGACTTTACATCGACTTGCGACGTTCTATTGGCACAAGGGGCCGTCGCATTTAAAGGTACACTTCGTATTTTTTGTCTCCATGGCGATGTTATCCGTGGGTTTTAAAATGAATCAAACTCAGGATTGTTGCCATAGAAATTGACAACTTAAAGCAAAATTGTACATCGTTTGAACGGCGAAACCGTAACCCGTTCTCAAATCTTTACCCGGAATGTTCCATAGTACGGTATTCATCATATCTACTGTATTTCCATGGAGACAAGCAGTTGTGGGTCGGGGCGAGCGCGTGGCCGCCGCCTTGTGTCGGGACGAGCACATGGCCACCGCCGTGGGTCGGGGCGAGCGCGTGGCAGGGGCGAGCGCGTGGCAGGGGCGAGCGCGTGGCCGCCGCCGTGGGTCAGGGCGAGCGCGTGGCCGCCGCCTTGTGTCGGGACGAGCGCGTGGCCGCCGCCGTGGGTCGGGGCGAGCGCATGGCCGCCGCTGTGGGTCGGGGCGAGCGCGTGGCAGGGGCGACCGTGTGGCCGGCGTCATGGGTCAGGGCGAGCGCGTGGCCGCCGCCGTGGGTCGGGGCGAGCGCGTGGCCGCCGCGGGGTGGGGCGAGCGCGTGGCCGGTTATTATTGTAATCAGCTGGACTTTTGATGACCGCGTTGAGGACTTCAGAGACGATGGAACAAAACCTCTGAAAATGTGACCTCTTCAAACCAGACGAAGACGTAGAATGGATCCTCTTCACGCAAACGTACGACTAAAAATACAACTGCCACTCAAAGTACGAGCGAACGCCGTTAAAACACGATTCGAACTCGACAATAGCACCTTTTGCGTCATATTTCTCCCTCAAAGTTCGTCGTGATCCCCGGCATTAAACTTCCTCTGGTCAGCACTGCCCTCTTTAAAGTTTAATATGGAACATTTTATAGGACGCTGCACTGATGGCGCACTTTAAACCAGGCCATTGGAGGTCGGTCTAACGTGCGGAGTCTTGGGATCGTTCTCAATCTGTGGACCACGTCTCGTAATCCCATCGTATCCTATAGTTTACCTCTATTTTTACTTTCTTTTTTTTTTGGGGCCATTTTAAAGTTTGCAGGTCAGCTCCATAAACAAAGCGTCTCGCCGGTGCCACGTGCTCCTCGCTCGCTCGTTGGCTGCGGCGCTCGGCTCATTCATCAGAGTGGCCCCATTATTTCAGCCCGGATACGGCGGCGGCGGCGGCTTCCAGTTTCGCTCTCACCTTCGCCTAAATGCGACGCTTTTTCGGACCGAACTCGAGACCTCGTTCTTAGAGGAAATCTGTGGAGAAATGGTGACTCTCTTTGCTGTATTGTGTCGTTTTTTTAGATGATTTTTTCAATATTATGCATATTCCATTGTTTCTTCGGAGGTTTTTAGTGGTTAGTGCGAGATATTCGAGATATTTGACCTTGGGAAGACGGAAGTGAAGACTCAACCCTGTTCCTAAACTCAGAAATGGAAGAGAAGACAAAATGTAAACGTAAAGAAATAGAAGTACGAAGTAGTTGTCCAAGAAATGACGTAAGTAAGAGTATAAGAGCAACTGTCCAGACGTAACTTCTGATTCAACTGGAAGAACAAAAGAGAAAATAATGTATAAATCCATTTTCACAGGATCGACACAAAAAGGAGAAAACCTTAGTCATATCCCAACAGTGCAAGAAATTCACATCATTTAATCTCGTCAGCATAAAGCTTTTGAAAGAGATTTCACTCAGAGATTACCAGAGATTTCCCTCATGTAGGAGTCAAAGTATGTTGTCTGGAGATGTCTCAGAGAAGTACAAATGTATTACAAAGTTACTCGAGGGAATGTAAACGTTCCCGCTTCTATCTGAACTAAAACCCTCAACAATAACCCGTTTTATAACCTCACTTCTGACCCTGTTCCTGAACGTAATCAGTGAAATGAACCACCAGTGGCGCCAAACCCAGGAATTTATGATACATCTGTCGACTCTTTATAGCGATAAAAACTGATAATGCTAAATTTGGCACAGTAAATTCTGCTAATTGAGTGATTTAAAGAGCAGCAGTGTGCTTTAGTTTCTTAGACTTGGCACCTTTTTCACTTCAAACATAATTTAAACCTTTCTTCTGTAGGTGCCAAGGAAAAGTGGCGTACATCCAATGCAATAAAATAACTGAATGGCCTTCGCAGTCAGAGCTGCGTCTTCGCTTGACATTCTTTTGTTGAGGCTGTTTCGTAAACGTCCTTGAGGTTGAATGCGTTTATATAAGTTAGTATTGGTGGCGTTGGCCACGGTGTTAATCTTAAGGCTTGAAGTTCAACAACCACGTCTTTGGTGTTGAAGAATGACAATGCCACTTTTTGAAGCTGATGAAGTGAAAAAGATCATTTTGTTTCTGCTGACAGAGGAGACGCTGCACTTTGTGTCAGTTTTCGTTTCATGCGGACAGGCCCAGTAATTACAGATGTATTATTTGTATTCAATTAATTATTCATTTTATTTGTATATGTTTTAATTTATGTATTTATTTCATTTTATTCATTTTATTCATTTTATTCATTTTATTCATTTTATTCATTTTATTCATTTTATTTGTTTTATTTGTTTTATTCATTTTATTTGTTTTAATTTATGTATTTATTTTATTAATTGTATTCATTTTATTTCTGGTGTTGATTAATGACAATGCCACTTTCTGAAGCTGATGAAGTGAAAAAGATCATTTTGTTTCTGCTGACAGAGGAGACGCTGCACTTTGTGTCAGTTTCCGTTTCATGCGAACAGGCCCAGTAATTACTATAAGATATGAATCATAAATAAGTAAAACCAATCTAAAAACTGACATGAAACACATGCATCTGACCTGTCTCCTGCTCAATTTAAAGTTATCTTCCCAGATGGTTGTCAGCTGCTTATGTATATAGTCTCAAATGTGAACAAACAAAAAAAACATGTACGGCTTTTTTTAGCAGAAATACAGCTTCGTGGCGTTTGCATGTTTGGGTCGGTGCGAGCGCTGCGTGGAGGTAAATTGAAACACTTCCTGTTGACCGTATCGAGAGGGGAATTGTCCACATCTTTTATATTGAAATCTGACACGTGGAGCCGCTCTGGGAGTTTCCCGTCTCTGTTTCGTATGGATTTATTCAAGTCCCGGACGTCAGGCTGCGATAAATAACTTTAAAATGACAACATCTCATCCACGGGGAGAAAAGGCTTCCGGCAGAAAGGATATGCTGTGTTAGATTTTATTACTTTGCCTTGAATGTTCCATAGTATCACATTTAATTACAAAAACCTACCTTGAATCATTGCATTTTTACTATCTGCAGGTCACCTTTTATTCATTACTTTTGATTGAATTATTTACTTTTGATTTAATACATTTTTCTATGTATTTAATTAATTAATTAATTATTCATTTAATTGTTTCCCCTATTATTTCTTATTTAATTAATTATGTTTTATTGATTTAATTTTTTTTTAAAATTTAATTATTTTTATTGTTTTATTATTATTTTACCTACTTAATTGTTTATTTGTTTTGTTAATTTATTTAGTGTCTTATTGTATTTATTTTATTTTATTTTATTTATTTTGTTTTATTTTATTTTATTTTATTTGGAGAAAGTTAGTCAATGCAGATAATTAAGTACAAAGGACTTTGCACATTGTGACATTAAATGAATGTGTTTCAATCGCCATAAAAAGGGCAATAATAGTAGATTCTGAAAATACAAAGTCATTAATCCCGATCTTAAAGCGATCTCGGCCTCACATAAACAAATGATACTCTTTCCATTCTAATGTGATCAATCCGTCTTAGTTTCGAGTAATGCTGGGCGAAAACGCCTTCAACACATTTTGGGATTCAGTGTCGAGTACAATATTATGCAAATGTGACTGTATCGTTCCAGAAGAATTGTGAGGCACATTACGTTTAGTGCCATTGGGTCAAACTGCCTCCTCCAAGTAAACTCAAATGGCTTCACTTTGGTTTAGTGACACTTGTAATATCATGCATTGTGTTATTATTATTCACATGGTTCTTTTATAACAGACGCACTCCAGACATTGAGCAGCGACTCGTAACATTTATAGGCATCTGCACATGTCAATTTTACAGTGGATGCTTTTTTGACATCCTGACAAACAACAATAAACATGTCAAAAGTCTAGAAACATTGAGAAATTGGTTGACTCAAAACAAATCACCACAATACTTTTTTGAGATTTCCACATTTTACTGTTTTATTGTTATAAAAAATTTGCACGGAACACTTTTTACTCTAAACGTAGCATTTTAATCATGTACTTCAAACATTTTACTTGAATAGATTGTTATATGTGAGACTTTTTACTTGTGCATTACTTACCTCTTGTATCTGTACTTTTACTTCAGTAACTATTAAGGCTCAGTTATGCTCTTGTTTAATTATTTATTTATTTTATTTATTTTATTTATTTTATTTATTTTATTTATTTTATTTATTTATTTATTTAATTTTTCTATTTATTCTATTTATTTTATTACTATATTTAGGCCCGAGCGCCACAAGCTGGCGAGAGGCCTATTAATCTCGTAAGGCCGTGCGAAGCACGGCTGCGGATCGCCCACTTCCAAACACTCACTAACGCACTCCTCCACTCATGCACGCCCCGTGCATACTAATTAGTAGTAGGAAAATGGAACATTACTTTTGTAAACGGGCGAAGCCCGTGCAAAAGTGCGCACTAAACGAGCACTTTACATTGAGATGACGACCGCGAAGCGGCCGCGAAGCGGTCGTCATCCCCATATAAAGCACTCATTTGCGCTAAGTAGCTCACGAATACGTTCCCCATCTCTTGCATGTTCCGTGCATATAAGCATGTAATGCAAAAATTGAACATTATTACTGTATAGAGGGCCAAAAACACAAAGTGGGCGGAGCCCACTCAAAATTAACGAAAGTACCCGTCAGTGACCAGGGACCCACACCATGAGGTAGGAAAGCGCGAGCGCTTTCCGAAAATGTATAGTTTATGATATTTGAAAAATGGGAAACATTGTTTTCGCATCGGAATATTATTCTTTCTTCTTTCTTTCTTTCTTCTCGGGACCAACCCCCCTATTTTTCACCCAGTGAACATTGACGAAAAGTCACAAAAATTTACACTCCTCTAAAAATCGTGCCTCCTTACACTCTGGCTATCTCCCTTTTCTAAAATTTAAAAAATTGGCGTGTCAGCGCCCTCAGATGTACCAAAAATGCATTAAGATAGAAAATGACCCAAAAAAAATCTTATCGTAGAATCATGAAATTTGGCGCAGAGATAGATGGTGACAAGAGAAGTAAAAAATATTATTACGGCAACGCCGTCCGCCCAACCAAATCTTGGCCATATTGGTTCAAAAATGGCTAAACATGACTTCGGAGTTTTTCCAAACGTCTTACTTTTACAAACTCCTCCCAGGGCGTTGGCCCTAAAAAGCTGAAATTTGGTGAAAATGCTACTGAGGAGTGGGACATCAAAAGTTATGCAAATTACATTGATACCTGACACGGTCTCTGTGCGGCGAAGCCGCAAACTGTAGCTAGAATTTCAGTAATCTCCCATATTTAAAATTTCTGCCGTTTGCGCAGATAAAGTCCGAATTGCGTCAAATTAGAATCAGTTGTTAAACTCTTTGCCTTAAACCTACTTGAAGTGAAATAAATTCATTTGGAGCCACAGCACCCCCTACAGATTTTATATAGAGGTTAAATGTTTAGTTTTGCGAAATTATATGAAATTTGACACACAACTCAATTTTGGCATCCCCATCAAAAAAGTCAATGAGACCCATGTCATAATTGTTATGGCGTTGCCGTAACGATGACCGAAACCTTTAATGTTATTCCAATGGGGAAATCGCCAGAACATGTTTACACTTTAGACTTTCACAAACTCCTCTTAGGCCGTCAGCCCTATTAACCTGAAATTTGGTGAGACTCATCTTAAGGGGTGGACCATCAAAAGTTATCCACATTTTTATTCAAAGAGTCACGGTGTCTGTGCGGCAAAGCCGCACATTTTGCCAAGAATTCAAAATATAATTGCTTTTTGATGGTAAAACAAAGGGGAGAAGATGTGACAGCGTCACAGATTCAGCAGTAGGCGTAATAAAAGGACAATTGGGGCGCGTTAGCGCCCCCTCCTCTTGCGGCGTGGCGGCGGCGTGGCGAGGGCCGATCATTGCCGCTTGCGGCTATATTTTATATTATTTTTGTAATTTTATATTACTACAAATACTATTATAATTTTATTTATTTTATTTATTTTATTAATTTTATTTATTTTATTTATTTTATTTATTTTATTTATTTTATTTATTTTATTTATTTTATTTATTTTATTTATTTTATTTATTTTATTTATCTTATTCATCTTATTCATTTTATTTAATTTTCGGCCAAGTCTTTGTATATGTAAATATAGGGATTCAGTTTTTCTTTTTACATTTTCATTTTCTTCAGTTTTTATCCATTTACATTCCTAAACATTGAGTCCTTCACATTTGTCCCAATTAATCCAAAATATGTCTGATTTGTCCACTCAACGTAGCCCCGTGGAACTGTGATACATTAAAAAACGTATTATTATTATTTTTATAGAGAAATGCTGCATAACTGAGCCTTGAACCACATCCACACAGACATTTACACGTTCTTGTTGTTCACTTGCTCGTTAGTGAAAGTACGCACTACCCACTCAACTTTTTCTGTCCTACCCAACTGTCAAACGTGCTCTCGTAAACTCGGAAGCGGCACAATATCTTTCAGCGATTCCGCCAAACCTGTTCATTATTCCGCCACGCCAAAGGAGCGTCGAGTTCACCCACAGCAAAGCCTTTCCCAGACGCACTTGTTTCCCTCGGCGTCGCAGTGAGCTTTAATTAGCGCTGTTGTCGACCAAAGAAACGCCTTTTGCTCCGACTGGTTAAAGGGGAATGAGGAGTGGTGCAAGAAGAGCTCTCAAAACTATCCAAAAATGCCATAATCTGACCCCAAATGCGTACAAAATATCATGAAAAACAATAAAACTCAATAAAGCTCTGCGTCTTCTCCTTTTGGCTGTTCATACCGTATTTTCCGGACTATAAGTCACAAATTTTTTCATAGTTTTTGCTGGGGTGCCACATATACTTATATTTATACTTATATACTTATACTCCGGAGCGACTTATATGTGATATTATTTGTTATTTTCACACTTGCAACTGCATTTCATACTCCAGTGCGACTTATATATGTTTTTTCCTTCTCTACCGTATTTTCCGGACTATAAGTGGCACCTTTTTTCATAGTTTTGCGACATATACTTATATTTATACTATATACTTATACTCCAGTGCGACTTATATATGTTTTTTTCTTCTCTATTATGCATTTTTTTGCTGGTGCGACTTATACTCCAGTGCGACTTATAGTCCAGAAAATACAGTAAATCTTTATAACGCCAACCGATTAATCGACCAAGCGACAAAGGCCGTTTCGTCCTCGTCACATTATAGTTTTCATAGCACACTCGTCGCTCCTCTGTCCTTCTCCCGGACGTTTTGGCGCCGGTTCGGGCAAAACCGCTTCGCGCGTCGCCGAGACGACGTCCCGAGTCTCGCCGGGAGCTCGTCTGTCGAAAAGAGAAATCCCGACGGGCACGCGGCGACGACGAGGTGACTGAAAGGTCGAGGCGGCGGAGGAGAGCCGTGCGCCATCTGCCACGTCGGGACAGTTCGTCTGGATGGAGGCGGGGGGCGCTGTGGTCGGGGGCGGCGGGGCGCTGTGGTCGGGGGGGTTGCGCTGTGGTCGGGGGCGGGGCGCTGTGGAAGACCGGGTTCCATCCCGTCGGGCGCTCTCCGAGAAACTGTCTGAGCGGATCCGGAGCTGACGGTGAAGGACGAGTGCTCGGGGGCCTCGGCGAAGTTGAATCCACGTGCAGGGGAACGTGTCGCGCATCGTAACCATCGTAACCGCCGTCTTTCTGGTAGTTTGGGTTGTTGTTGCTGTGGTTTTTTAAACATTTCGCTGGGTTAAAACTGTTTTTCAAAAGTCGCTTTGACCTGAAGTAGATTGCATTGATGGTGCAGCTCAACCGTGGCAGATAAAGGTCTTTTTTTGCAGATTTCTTGACACTTCTTTCATTCGTCCTGTTTACGAGGTTGTCTTTTCCGAGCCTCAGAAATCACTCCTGTTTAATTCCCCCAGATTTTTGCGCCGCAGGTTTCTCAAGCGCAGTTTTAAAGTCAACGAACCATCATCGCAGTCGCTCGCGTTGCATCCGCGTTGCTCAAGGGCTTTCTTTTTGTTCGGACAGCAGAGGGCGCCAGAATACCTGATTGGAAACAAAAGTGTAGTTTGTAAAGCGTGTTTTCCGAATGTAGACATTATTTAAAGCTAAAAAAAAGTAATGACAAGGCGACCAAAAGCATATTTACAAGATAATTAATGCTACCAAACAAAAAGGGCTATTAAAATGTACCATCGTTTTGGTTTTGATTAAATATACCAATGTGAAAAGGCCAAGAAGTATGAATGAATAATCTGTTCACATTTTTAAATCGTATACAAATCATAAACAGTTGAACACTAGATTTTAATTAAAGCCTAACCATATATATCTCCTTGACAAGGTGATGTTTTTTTCATCGTTCATGAACTGTTGGCAGTTCAATCCAACAGTGGAATATTCTTCTTATCATAGAATGTTTTGATGAATGGGCTCCGTGTAAACCCACAGTTAAAAAGGCTGCTCTTTCTTCTCACTGCACTATCTTGTATCGCATGAGATTCTTTTTACAGGAGACTATATATATATATATATAAGATAAACTGTGCCTCGCCGGATTCACAAACAGCGTCCCGGTCTTCACACTGCAATTTACGACTCCATTTTAAAAGCATGAAATGGCTCTGCACTTTATAGTTTGTGTCCATGTCATGTCGTAAAAGTATACAGCCCGTGTTTGAGCCGCGAGGAGAGCAAGGTACGGTGGATTTCTTTATATACAGTGTCAAAACAGTGTCAATGAGGCCGTTCTGGGTTCAAAATGAAGTCGTTCTGGGTTCAAAATGAGGCCTTTCTTGGGTCAAAATGAGGGCTTTTTGGGTTCAAAATGAGGCTTTTCTAGATTCAAAATGAGGCTTTTCTGGGTTCAAAATGAGGCCGTTCTGGGTTCAAAATGAGGCCGTTCTGAGTTCAAAATGAGGCCTTTCTGGGTTCAAAATGAGGCTTTTCTGGATTCAAAATGAGGCTTTTCTGGGTTCAAAATGAAGCCTTTCTGGGTTCAAAATGAGGCTTTTCTGGGTTCAAAATGAGGCCTTTCTGGGTTCAAAATTAGGCTTTTCTGGGTTCAAAATGAAGCCTTTCTGGGTTCAAAATTAGGCCTTTTTGGGTTCAAAATTAGGCCGTTTATGGTTCAAAATGAGGCCTTTCTGGGTGGAGTTTTCATCTTCAATTTGCCTCATTCACTAAAAACAGGCCCTGCAGGGTCATGCAGTTGTCTTGACTGAGGAGATGGGTCAAATATCGATACGTAGAAACTAATTCATGTAAAACTCAAAACTTGGTACTAATTTGAACATGTCTCGTGAAAGAAATCGCGTAAATGTGGCAAATCTGAAGTCAGTAGAATGATTGATCTGTATAACGCGCTAGTACATTATTCTTTTGTGTCGGTTCTACATTATATTGTTTAAGAAAAGAGTGTTTTATCCTAATTTGGGTGTTGAAACATTTGTATTTTCAGTATCAAAGTTCTTGAGACACTGAAAGTTTTGGTCAAATCTAGAGATGGACACATTTTAAAAGCTCAAACTAAAATTATTCAAATACAGTTACATCTACTTGAGTAACTTGAGAAAATTCATACAGAAAGAAAGAATACTAATTGAGTAATATCTTTGGCAACATGTTAAGAGTTTTTGTTTACTCCTCCCACTGTGTGTTTCTTGCACATTACTTTCAAACATGACTTTATTTGTTGTTTCTTTATGTCGTTGCATTATTTAAAAGTTATGTCTGTCCTTTTCCATGAACTCGTGAATCATAAATCAGATTTCAAACACATTTTACTCCCAAACTGTTTCCTCAAATGCTTGGATTGTGTCGAACTAGAATTATAGATGAACGTTTCCTCCCGTTCTCCGTCTGAAGTCTCGACCTAATCCACCTCTTGATCGTAAACGATGTTTTTGACAGATTTTGGACTTGTTTTCTCAGGTCTGTGGGACGCATCGCACTCGTCTTTGCACATTCAATCCATCCTGCTCCGCTCCATCATCCGCGCCATCACACGCCAGTCAAGGCCATTTCTGCAATTAATCTCCCCGATGTTTCAGGGCGAGGGGGAAAGCGCCGCGTGGCAAAACGCCTTTCGCTTTAGCCCCCGAGCCAATCTGGGCACGATTTTTCACTTTGAGCCCAAACACGGAGCGATTCCAAACTCATAGAGGGCCAGGAAATTGCAGGTGTTGGTCTGAAATTGGTGCAATTAGCGGTTCGCGCTCGTCCGCTGTGTTGTGTGGGGCTCGGGATAACGAAGGCATTGATGAGGTTTTTCCACAGTTTTGATGAGAAAGTAAAACGGGTTTATTGCTCTTGTTCCAGGAATAGCAGTGTAATATCTCAGTCGAAACAAGGCAACTGTCGAGGCTGCGATGTGAGAAGAAGCAGAACGGCATTGTTGCGTTTTACACACAGGTTTTTATTACCATTAGAATTATTAGATAATATATATTATTAGATTAGATATTAGATAAGTAGTTTCATGTGTGTGTGAACCTTTGTTGCTATAAACAGGCCTAAAGTACAGTATTTTACGGACTGTAAGTTGCACCAGCCAAAAAAATGCATAATAGAGAAGAAAAAAACATATAAGTCGCACTGGAGTATAAGTCACATTTTTTGGGTGAATAGGTGTACGTATGCTAACGCTAACACCTTCAGCTACATGACGAATGCTAACGCTAACACCTTCAGCTACATTAGGCACAGACAGAACTGTGGTAAGTGTCTGGTATGTTAACGTAACATATGAACAGTTATTCAGATAACTATAGCATAAAGAACATGCTAACAAGTTTACCAAAGCATCAGTTTTACCCCAAATCACTAAATCCATTGAATTCTTCTTCCTCTGTGTCACTTCTAAACAACTCCACAAACTCAGGTAGAGGAAGTGCAGATTCTTCTTCTGCGTCGCTCAGAGCCTAGAGCGCCCTCTTGTGATTGTCAGTGTGAAAATAACAAATAATAAATATCACATATAAGTCGCTCTGGAGTATAAGTCGCACCTTATTGTTTTACAGTTTTGGCCGGGGTGCGACTTATACTCCATAGTCTGGAAAATACGGTATGATATTTTGGAACTTTTACGGGTTTATTTGTGGTGTAAGATGAGATGAAGCTAGTAGGTGACACATTTGTTAACTAACTCAAATCCTTTTCCCAACCTTATCCACAATCTGCTCCTGAACCTAATAAAAACCCAAGCTTTGACCGTAACTCTTGGCTCTGCTGTGTCAGAGCAGCTCTATTACTATCACGATAATATGCGTTAGCAAGTTTTGCATTGAGCCTAAAGCTGTACAACCTGAAATATGAAACGCTCAAAAACTGCCTACAGTGGATGAACCTGAGAGAACTTGTGTTTGTGTGCGGAATCTCAAAACTTGCCTTTCAAACCATCAAAACGCCTCGTCAACACTTTACGGTTTCCTCTGTAAACCTTAAGCTGATTATCCAACTCCTATGGGTTTACAGTACTTTGCTTTTATTTAGCAGATTAATTATAGATTTATTGCGGCTGTGTTTGTTCATTTCGACCCTCCGATCCTCCCTTTAGCTCACCGAGAGGCCTGGTTTAATTTGACGTGCACCATGAGTAATCCTGATTGACAAAATGCTTAGTGGACCAAAAGCAGCCTTCAATTAAGCGGCGTCAGGCCTAACTGCTGTTGTCACGTTTAATTCCCCCGGACGACCTCCACGACGCCGTTTCAGGGCTGTTAAAGCGATGAAAAAGGGACACGGTTTATGCACGGGGCCCATGTGATAATGGGCGGCGGATTACCATATTTTCCGGAGAATAAGTCGCACTGGAGTATAAGTCGCACCAGCCAAAAAAATGTATAATAGAGAAGAAAAAAACATATATAAGTCGCACTGGAGTACAAGTGGCATTTTTTGGGGATATTTATTTTTTAAATCCAAGACCAAGAACAGACATTTCATCTTGAAATGCAGTTTAAAATAATAACAGATGAGAGAACATGGTTAATAGGTGTACGTATGCTAACGCTAACACCTTCAGCTACATGAGGCACAGACAGAACTGTGGTAAGTGTCTGGTATGTTAACGTAACATATGAACAGTTATTCAGATAACTATAGCATAAAGAACATGCTAACAAGTTTACCAAAGCATCAGTTTTACCCCAAATCACTAAATCCATTGAATTCTTCTTCCTCTGTGTCACTTCTAAACAACTCCACAAACTCCAGAGGAAGAGGAAGTGCAGATTCTTCTTCTGCTTAGAGCCTGGAGCGCCCTCTAGGTGTGGTTGTCAGTGTGAAAACAAACGAATAATATATCATATAAGTCGCTCTGGAGTATAAGTCTTACCTCTGCCAAAACTATGAAAAAAGACAATACGGTTTGTACGAGGTTCGTTCACGTGTTTAGTGTTGCGTAGTTTTTGCAAGGACTCATTTAATTAGGTTTAACACTCTTCGATGTCGGCTCACACACCTTTAATTCAGCTGTAAAAATGACACTCTGCTCCTCCCCCCCTCTCCCTTGTCCCAGGTACTCGTTCCAGGATGAGGAGGACATGTTCATGGTGGTGGACCTGCTTCTGGGCGGAGACCTGAGGTACCACCTGCAGCAGAACGTCCAGTTCGGAGAGGAAGCTGTCAGACAGTACCTGTGCGAGATGACTCTGGCGCTGGACTATCTGCAGAGCCAGCACATCATACACAGGTGAAGAAGACTATATAGACCTGCACTTGACCGGTTCATAAGTAATGATACTCTTGCATCAGTCGGGGGTTCAGTTCTTGACCTTTCTGTGCGGCGTTTGTGCTGCTCGCTTGGGTTTTCACACACTCCTGTTTCTACAAAGCAACATATTAGACGGAGCCACAAGATTTGTATCCAGGCTCAGAACCGCAAAAGAATCAGAATCAGAAAAAGGTTTATTTTCAATGAACAGAATTCACATACATCGCAACATAAAACAGTGAAAAACAATGATAAAACAACCTATATAAGCCAAAAAGAGAAACAATTTAAATTTCCTATGGGATAAAAATAACAAAAGGCTAAAAGGTTGAAAAAAAATAAGAATAGAAATAGGCTTACTATGTACAGAAATGTACAGTTGAATTTACATATGTAGTGCAGAAAGTGATTCAATTATGATAAATAGATAAAACGCCTCATATTTGCCTCATAACAAGTAGATTAAGTCCATTGCTCATGTGGTTTTTGTTGATGTCTTTCACGTGTGTTTTTGACTCCAAATGACAAATAAATTCTTGCTGTTAGGGCCAATCCTCCAAGAAGCCTGAAGGACATACAAATTTGGTTTTCGGACCACATTTGGACCCGGGGCCATAGTTTGGACGTGCCTGAACCACGTGTAGGACGTTCTTTAGATGTGTTAAAATGGAAACTATTACAACATCAGCCACAAAGGCCCACAAACACATTTAAACAAAGTCCCACAATCTCTATTTACTTAAGTTTGAGTTTTTTAGCACAGACAAAACGTTGTTTTTTTTTATATTTTTGCCCGGGGTGCCACTTATACTTATATTTATACTTATATACTTATACTCCGGGGCAACTTATATGTGATATTATTTGTTTTTTTCACACTTGCAACTGCATTTCATACTCCAGTGCAACTTATATATGTTTTTTATTCTCTATTATGCATTTTTTGGATGGTGCGACTTATAGTCTGGAAAATACGGTACTTTATATGAAAATCCTTATTAAAGAGTTGGATGTTTTATGGACACTAAAACACCCTAATTTAAAAGCAAATTGTGGGGGGAAAAGCAAAGTTCCCTGATAGTTCTCTCTAATTTGCACAATTATGACAAATACATTACAGTCTTCTTCTAATGAGTCCGTCCCACGCACAATATAAACGAATGACCTTATAAGGCAGCACGTTTCCCCCCGGCCCACACACAGGAAATCATCTGCAGCTGCTTTAGTTTGAATCAATTCGACTGTGGCTTTAGACAGAGGTTCATTCACAGCTCACTTTAAAAATAGACTCTTCCTGGTTCCGATTTCACACTCGAAAATGAAGGGAACGACATGATAACATTCTAGACTCGCCAAACTCAGCGGTTTTCCCTTCAAAACGATGATTTGTTGTTTTAATTTATGGTTAATATCACTATAATTCTCTTCTCTGTTTAATTAACGAAAGCGAAATGTGTTTGTGGTGCCTTTATCCAATCGCAAATTATCTGAAAATACGTTAATTTTGCGTTTACATAGCAGTGGACTGTAGTGGGTCACCAGTGTTCATCCCATATACCGTATTTTCCGGACTTATATGTATATGTATATATATATACTTATTCTCCGGAGCGACTTATATGTGATATTATTTGTTATTTTCACACTTGCAACCGCATTTCATACTCCAGTGTGACTTATATATGTTTTTTTCTTCTCTATTATGCATTTTTTGGCTGGTGCGACATATACTCCGGAAAATACAGTATTATAGTGGGTCACCAGTGTTCATCTCGTATATAACATGGACTATAGTGGGTCACCAGTGTTCATCCGGTATATAACATGGACTATAGTGGGTCACCAGTGTTCATCTCGTATATAACATGGACTATAGTGGGTCACCAGTGTTCATCCCGTATATAACATGGACTATAGTGGGTCACCAGTGTTCATCCCGTATATAACAGTGGACTATAGTGGGTCACCAGTGTTCATCCCGTATATAACAGTGGACCATAGTGGGTCACCAGTGTTCATCCCGTATATAACATGGACTATAGTGGGTCACCAGTGTTCATCCCGTATATAACAGTGGACTATAGTGGGTCACCAGGGTTCATCCCGTATATAACATGGACTATAATGGGTCACCAGTGTTCATCTCGTATATAACATGGACTATAGTGGGTCACCAGTGTTCATCTCGTATATAACAGTGGACTATAGTGGGTCACCAGGGTTCATCCCGTATATAACATGGACTATAGTGGGTCACCAGTGTTCATCCCGTGTATAACAGTGGACTATAGTGGGTCACCAGGGTTCATCCCGTATATAACATGGACTATAGTGGGTCACCAGTGTTCATCCCGTGTATAACAGTGGACTATAGTGGGTCACCAGGGTTCATCCCGTATATAACATGGACTATAGTGGGTCACCAGTGTTCATCCCGTGTATAACAGTGGACTATAGTGGGTCACCAGGGTTCATCCCGCATATAACATGGACTATAGTGGGTCACCAGTGTTCATCCCGTATATAACAGTGGACTATAGTGCGTCATCAGTGTTCATCCCGTATATAACAGTGGACTATAGTGGGTCACCAGTGTTCATCCCGTATATAACATGGACTATAGTGGGTCACCAGGGTTCATCCCGTATATAACAGTGGACTATAGTGGGTCACCAGGGTTCATCCCGTATATAACATGGACTATAGTGGGTCACCAGGGTTCATCCCGTATATAACAGTGGACTATAGTGGGTCACCAGGGTTCATCCCGTATATAACAGTGGACTATAGTGGGTCACCAGTGTTCATCCCGTATATAACAGTGGACTATAGTGGGTCACCAGGGTTCATCCCGTATATAACAGTGGACTATAGTGGGTCACCAGTGTTCATCCCGTATATAACAGTGGACTATAGTGGGTCACCAGTGTTCATCCCGTGTATAACAGTGGACTATAGTGGGTCACCAGTGTTCATCCCGTATATAACATGGACTAGTGTTCATCCCGTATATAACAGTGGACCATAGTGGGTCACCAGTGTTCATCCCGTATATAACAGTGGACTATAGTGGGTCACCAGTGTTCATCCTGTATATAACATGGACTATAGTGGGTCACCAGTGTTCATCCTGTATATAACATGGACTATAGTGGGTCACCAGTGTTCATCCTGTATATAACATGGACTATAGTGGGTCGCCAGTGTTCATCCCGTATATAACATGGACTATAGTGGGTCACCAGGGTTCATCCCGTATATAACATGGACTATAGTGGGTCACCAGTGTTCATCCTGTATATAACAGTGGACTATAGTGGGTCACCAGTGTTCATCCCGTATATAACATGGACTATAGTGGGTCACCAGTGTTCATCCTGTATATAACATGGACTATAGTGGGTCACCAGTGTTCATCCTGTATATAACAGTGGACTATAGTGGGTCACCAGTGTTCATCCCGTATATAACATGGACTATAGTGGGTCACCAGTGTTCATCCGGTATATAACATGGACTATAGTGGGTCACCAGTGTTCATCCCGTATATAACATGGACTATAGTGGGTCACCAGTGTTCATCCCGTATATAACATGGACTATAGTGGATCACCAGTGTTCATCCCGTGTATAACATGGACTATAGTGGGTCACCAGCCTCACTTAAAAGTTTCAGACTTCATGTTCTGCAAACTGGAGCAACTTAAACTAGATTCTCGTCCTTGACTCGTGTCAGGAACCATGTAATTTAATTTCAGTGCGGTGCATTGCTCTAAACAAGGTCACATTCTTGGTAATTATGCAATTTTCTTCCCACAAACAAGCCGTTTGTGGTTTACTAAAAGATATGAACGTAGAACACATTGACAAGCTATGCTAAAAGTGCTTTTAAGGACACATATTACTTTATTTAGACTTTAAACATGCTATTGAGTTATTTTTTTTGGGAGCAGAGGGGATCATGTGAAAAATAAACAAAAGCTAACTTTCTTTGACATGCTAAAACAAGCAGTTTTAATAAGCGCGGTTTCCCGACAGAAATAATGGCCATGATTTAAGGACCTAAAACAGATCACTACTTTTGACGTCACAACTCTGGGAAACTTTAAAGTGTGTTTTCTGAGGCTCTGAGGGAGAAGGACTTCTTAAACAAGATTAATAAAACAAACCTGAATGAAGCTTTGTGTGTTTTGTGATGAGGGACCAACGTTATGACATGTTTAAAAAAAAACAAAAGCCAAATTTGTATATAATGTGTCCTTTACATTTAAATCAATAAAAAATAAAATAAAGTGATGAGTATATTTAAGAAGTTTAAGATACTAATATTTTGTTAACTTTTTGTTACCTAACGCCTCATTCACAGCCAATCACTGACACAATCATAAGTGTCTTGCCCAAGAACACGCTGACAATGTCCTGAAAATGCTCAAAAAATTGCTGACCAGCCAAACTTTTTACTGCAATTTCACTGTTTTCTGTTTAGCTTGCGTCAGTCAGTTAATTCTTAGTTCCAGTTTCTCACATCAAAAAGCTCACCTCAAGGTTACGTGGTGTCACCTCTCCTCTTTCATCATCTCGTCTGTTGGAATGTTTGTCGACTTTATAAATCTGGGCTGAATTTTAAAACCAAAATGAACTTGAAACAGGCAGAAAAGTCCTTTGTGATGTCAAGGGAACAGTCCAACGGTGTCATTTATAAGAGGCACAAAGTCACAGCGTCTTTTCCTAAAGCGTACACAGATTCGGGCCAAAACGCACTCATATTTCCCCGTAATAAACGTGATCTTTTGTGACCGTGGGGTGTCGAGTAATCCACCTGCGTTTCATCCCACCTCAGCACATCGGCCTCTAAGGGACTTTCTCCTGGCAGTTTATCATGTAGTATTCTAGCCACAACTGCACCTTGTCATGCTCGTGGTAAAAAATGCCAACAAAGCGCCCTCTCAGAGAAAAGCAAAAGAGGTTCGGATTATAACTTCAGCATTTATGGACCGCCAGAAATCAGTTTCATCATAAAGATTAATGACCAAAGCAATAACGCGGCAGATGCTGCGTATAAGCGAGTATATGAACGGCTTGCATGCGGTTGGCGAGATGCCCTGGGTCGCATTATATTTGTAAGTGTTGTTTAAATGTGCGCTTTTGTAGCTTCAATACCACGGCAACATTACGTCAGAAAACAGGTCAGATCTGTGGAGAGGTGAGCCAACGTCAAGGCATTTCAAAATAAAAACACAGGCGAGATTGATAGGTTTAATAAGCGGATAACATGGAGAACATAAGATCTTTAGGGAAAACACACAGTGCACCTGGGAAAATTCAAAAATAAAAACAATTACCGTATTTCCGGACTATAAATCGCACTGGAGGCACCAAAAAATGCACAATAGAGAAGAAAAAAACATATATAAGTTGCACTGGAGTATGAAATGCGGTTGCAAGTGTGAAAATAACAAATAATATCGCTCCGGAGTATAAGTATATAAGTATAAATATAAGTATAAGTCGCACCCCGGCCAAAACCATGAAAAAAGGTGCGATTAATAGTCCGGAAAATACGGTGTGCGTTATTTATTTGTCCGAAAAACAAAATAAAACTCTAAATAGCGCCGCTTGTATGTGCCACCCACAAAGCGCTCCACACTGCAGCCTGAGCATCGATTCACAGGCTCCAAACTTAGATCCTCGGAGCGCTGAAAGAACCCCAGGAAATAATCGAACGTAAACTAATCAAACTGCTTAAAATTAGGGTAAATTGCAAATGATATCCTGTTCCAGCATCAAGGGGCCAGAAACTGTCTCCTTCAAAACACTCGCTCTGATTAAACACTTGACAAATCGACAGTCTGCGCAGCGTGGTGATTATTATTTAGTGTCAGGGACCATTCATCCACTAAACACGCTTCCTTCACCCTGAATAAGCATCGAAACATAATATCGCAAACTGTCCGGGGGGCTAATCCAGGAAATGCTCCCCCAGGTTTTGAAGCTTTTTACTCTTTCAACAGATCAATCCTGATTATTCAAGAGCTCAAATCCTTGTGAGGTTGTGACCAGGCTCAACATCTGCTGTGGTGAAAGATTACAGCCACGTTAAGGATGTGTCAAATGCAAACAGACACATAAAGGATACCATAACCTTACATTTACCTAACACACACTTGTTTTTGGCCTAATTTAAACTCCAAAATTGTGCCAGCAGAGGGAGGGGCCAACAGGGACATGTTTCTATACCAAAGAAGTTAAACGTATGTCTAGATGAGCACGCCAGGCCAAGTAAAAGGTCGGATCTGTGGAGAGGTGACCCCGCTTGTAGTGAGAAAGTAAACATCTGTAAATTATGAAAGTAAGATGCTATGCTACAGTGTTCTAGCTGCATAGTGCACCTTTTAAAATCTGGTTTTACATACAAATACATTATTAAATCAAATAAATATGATACTTTATGTTATGTTATGTTAAATACTGAGACTAAAAATCTGAGAAAGGCAAATGTGTTTTGTTTCAGCATTTGAGACATTTTAAATAGTTTAAATGATCATTGTAAACTGCAACATTGATCTAATACAGCATCAAAATCTGGGCCTGTGGTCACCAACCCGTCGATCATGATATTTCTTATAACTATCACATTTTCCTATCCCAGTTTTATATTGCAGGTTTATACATTTTAATACAGCGTTATTATTAGGCTATTAAAGTCGCCCTATAATGTGTTTTCATTGCCGGAGATTCCAGTTCAAATCTCACTCATGATAAAAAAAATATATAAATCTAAAAGTAGATCTTTGGGCGCTCAATCTTTAAAGTAGTTCTGGAGCCGTTCAAAACTGCACAAGCAGCACATTGACATTTATGTTTTTATTTTTGAGTGGCTAAGTGACATTTTAGAACTCTACATGTGACACCCAGAGTCCTAAAGGGCACTTATTATGGATAAGTGACTTTTTTGGGGCTTTTAACCCTGTTCTGACCTCATCAGGTTTCATCACACTAGTTTGATTAACCATGATTAGAAAGTCCTCTCCCTCCGAGTATTAAAAACACTCTGTTCTGAATCTCCTGGATGACTGCCGTGTTCTCGATCTGTGACGTGGCTCTGAGAATCTTCTCTGCTGTTTTATAACTCCATAAATCATCACCGGACTCGACTCGTCCCGTGAATTTCTCATGTCTAATCACGATCAGTACAACTGTGCAATGGGACCAGGAAGTGAGAGGCCAGCTTAATGTTTACCTTAAACTGTGTTCACTTCCCTCTGCAGCCAGTAGATGGGGCAAGTACAAATGTGAAAACAGGATTACTCAAACCTCCAGGAATCAATCAAAATACGACTTTGATTAAACTAATGATGAGGAAACTCTCTTATATATGGTTAAAGCTCATTATAGTTGATTTTGCATAATATGTCCAATTTAAATACAAACCATTTCCTGTATTCTTGTATTTGACTTTTTTTTTTGACAATAGACTTCTGCTTTATATTACATACTGTCGGATTTTCTGTCCACTCCACACTTCTTCACAATTCATTCTCGCAATTTGATGTATTAAAAATGTCAGTTCTTTTCACGCACAAGATGGAAACGTTTCTATTGAGATTACAGCAAATCAGCTTCTTTGTTGTTTTTTTTAGTTGAGTTATAGGTTTCAGGATGTCGGGTCTATTCACGTGTACAAATATAGACGCCATTGTTCTCTCTTCTCCAGCGAGGCGGACATCTTTGCGGGAGACTGGAGCTGCACTTTTACTGCTACAGATGGCTCGGAATTCACTTGAAACTGGTTCAAAACACCCTCACTTTGGCTGAATTTCTTGTGGATATTGCAGTTTATGTGGATTTATTAGTCTATTCCCTCAGAACATAGAGTTTGTAATATATAGACCATCCTCAGTGTGGCTTTAGAGACTAATTGTAGTGAATAATGATCTCCAAAAGGGCAGTTTATGATCATTATTTAGACAGTTTTATTTGTATTGTTATTTTTACTATGCACTTTTTACTATTACTTAAGTTATTCAACATCCCAGATAAATAATTTTGACTGAAGTGAATTTGTGATATTTACTTCAGCGTAAAGTGCCCCCTACAGGTCAGACGAGTCATTGAGCTAAAATGCAGTTATTATAGAAGAATAATGATCACAGAATAGCACATTTTTTCGGTTTATAATTTCTAATCCTGTTTGTAATTGATGACATCGCACTAAGAAATTACCCAGCAAACACTGGGGCAAAACTCAAAACATTTAATGTCACCATTTTTCATTTATTTGACAAATAAAAATATATGAGCTCAACTTTATAGCAACTTAATGTTTAAAGGGTCAAAAAAGTTGTTTCTTTGTGTAAATTATGTATAAACTTTGACTGGAATGAGTGTGATGTCACTTCCTGCCATTTTCTACAGATTTTTCAACATTATCTCCACAAATACCTGCTCGATCGGTGTAAAACTATTTGTTGGCCTTGCTAAAGATGTTTTTTTTTATTTATTGCTATCAACAAATATGGATTATTGGCCACAGCAGTGAGACATTATCAGATCAGCTCAAAGAAATTCAAATCGAACCATCCCTAGTTCAAAGAATCATGAAAAACATGGACGAAAAGCTCTGCTAATATTTTTGGGCAGTTGAACGACTGCTTTAGCTTATTTTTTACATAAATTATAACGTTTGAATTGACCACAACCACCTCTATCCCTCTGTTTTTATTAATGAAGAAGAAAAGGCTTAGTTTATCGCCCGGGGAAGTCTGTCCGTGAAGACCATTTCTGCTCTTGAAGATGTGTAAAGTGAATCCCAGTACTACAGGGTATATGTATAGTGTTACTCCAACCGACTGTAAAGCAAATATTATTTCACTCATGCATTATTGAGCAGGACTGAAACCGAACACAACGTCGGCGGCGTGCGGCATGATTAAACGCACGTCTAATTAAAAGTGGCGTTGGCGTCTCACGCACACGGCGGCGGCGGCAGAGACAGATTTAGCGATAGAAAATGTCCTTTTGTTCGCTCGCATTGTGCTCCTCCACCTCTCATTTCCTATAACCGGCCGCACACTGTCCAGCTTTGATCGGAAATACCTTCCAAAGCCGTCCGCTATTTATGTAAACAATCAGAGCTTATCTCGGCGGCACAAAAGGCCTCGCGTGTTTCTAACCGAACTATATTATTTATTCTCCCTGGATGGCAATAATCTGGTTTGACACAAAACCGAAATAATCCTATTACTACTCCGACTTCAAAAGTGCAGATTGGAGTTTGACTGAATCAATGAGTCAATTTTCGCTTCTCACACCCTTTTATGTGCCTTTATTTAGTTTTAATATGTTATTCTTCATTGTTTTCTGCTGCATCATCGCCGAAGCAAAGGCCTTGTTGGTGGAGTTTGTCGACGTACAATGGGAATAAACCTTTTGACTGATTTTGTGCTCGTTTGATGCAACTTCCCTGTGCACGTCGAGCAGTTTGGACGGAAGAAAAGCTGTCTGTGACTTCAAGGGCACAAGGAAAATCGCCAAAATTGACCAAAAGCGCCAAAATCCAAACACATTTTCACACACAATACAATTCACGTCCACGCATTTGACCCGAGAGCTGCACAATCCACAGACAGTCATTACGCTATTAATGTATTTATTCATTTAACCTTCATGACCCCGTTGAGATCGAAAGCTCTTTTTCCAGCGTGACCTGGGGCAAAGTAAAGCAAGAACAGCGACCGCGTTTTAGAACGTTCAACATTTAAAAGAGGTTCAGAAAAGACAATATCTACATTCAAAAGTACGGACAGTTTTCACTCCAAAAATGTACAAGAAAAGTTAAGAAGTTGATCGGAATTGCTCCAGTCGACCACATAGTTCTCAAAACCTTTGTGAAATACATATTAAAACAGCCCTTCAATACGTTTACTTGCAGCCACTGATTAATTGTTCAATTTCTTTTGACTTCCGTCGATCAAACTCCCCTGACGTGTAAACTCGGACAGTTTGGAACTCCCTCTAAATAAAGTCTTACGTAAAACTGAACGCGGCGTAATCCTCGTCTTCCTCTGGTCTCGTTGTGACTCCATGCTGCACTTTTCTTTGGAACACGGGAATACTATACAATTACTGCGCCGCACCGGCCGGAGGAGTGGGATCTGCGTCTCCATGGCAACAGTCAGCTGATCGGCAAAATAAGTCCCGGAGGAAGAGGACGTCCCGATCTCTTTCTGCGTCCGCCCGAGCGCGTGTGCGGTTCACCTCGTCAGTTACAGTCGTCGTGCGAGGCTCAAATCTGAAGCTCCTCGTTAAAGTCTGCACTTACAATTAAAGGTGCGCTACGGCCGCCCGCTCGTCGCCACGGAGATGTTATTGCAGATCTGTGGAAAGGCGAACGTAAAGATTGTGCGTTCAGGCCAAAGCAATACGCTCTCCTCCTCCTCGCTTGACGCCCTCCTAACCGGAAATGTTACGCAGTGCAGCTTTGTTGATCTTTTAAGCTCGTGTCGTGGCCCGACTCTGAGGTCACGACAGCAAATCATTACAAAATACAAATTAACACAAATAACTAACCAGTTCTGTGGATTACTCTGCGACACGGGAATGTCTGGTACGCACTGCTCAGCTTTGTTAAGATAAGATAAGATATTCCTTTATTGTCCCACATGGGGAAATTTCATTGTTGCAACGCAGGTAGATACAGAGGAAAAAGATCTCTTATAAACAAAAACTCCTATAACAAAAACTTGTTACCCATGTACAAACAGATGCACGCGCAAATATATGAATTAAAGTTCTTCTGACAGGTCGGACGACTCATTGAAATATAATGCAGTTAAGATGAATATATTCTGAATTTTGAAAAAAACTTACACATTTTTTTATCACAGAATAGCTATTTTGTTTGGTTTATAATTTCACTTCCTGTTTGTACTTGATGACATCACACTAAGAAATTACCCAGCAACCACTGGGCAAGAACTGTTTTTATTTGACAAATTAAAATATATGAGAGCGATTTTATTTAGTTTAATTCATGTTTAGAGAGTCAGAAGTTGTTTCTTTGTGTAAATTCTACATAAACTTTGACTGGAATGAGTGTCCCTGGTGTGATGTCACTTCCTGTCATTTTCTACAGATTTTTCAACGTTTTCTCCACAAATACCTGCTCGATCGGTGTAAAACTGTCATTAACATGTACAACGGGCCGAAAATCGTAAAAAAACTGTCACTTTAAGTAAAAGTAGCACATTTATAATCTACTTATTATAGTTCAAGGCTGAATGCAGCAGAAAATCCTAATATGTCACCTTTAATTTCACTCAAACAGAGGCTAAATGCAGTGATCTAAATATTTAATCATAATGGTTTTGTAAGCGGCCTGACAATGTGGGAAATAGCATTCGAATAACTGACAATAATACACTGAATATTGTGCTAGAAATATAAACGACAGATGAAACCCAAAGGTCCAAATCTTCTTTTACAGGTTGTACACACACTAAAATGTAATTATTTTGACGTTGGGTTTATTCTATTTGATCGTTTTCATCATCAAAATGTCTTCTTCTGTGCTTCACCATTCAATAATTGCATTTCCCTCGTTTATAAGACTGTTTTTGTCAAACCGTACAGTATTTTACCTTTAGTTTTGTCACACAGACGGCTCAATAATCCAGCTCTTAGCAAAAAACACCTTCCCTGCAGCAGCTCCTAGCGTTTAGTCCGCCGATATTAGTAGGAGTTTAGCGTAGCGTATCCTCCGGGCCCTTGGGGAGGAGTCAATCTCTCCGCGGGCCCCCGTCTCCTCAGCAGCAGCAGCAGCCTGGCGATTTGAGGCTTAATTAAATCAACACTGAGCTCCGTTAATTGCGCGTGGAGTACGAGAATGTGGCGCCGACGTGTGTCGACAAAAGCGGCGAGAGTCCGCGGGGAAACGCGGCGAGGCTTCGCTGAGGAATACGCCACACTGCACTGCAAAAACTGTGAATCTGCAAACGTTAAAGCCACTGGAAATCTGTGCATTAGAGTGTTGAATCTGGCATATTTTACATCAAAAGTGAGACTAAACCAGGATTAGAAACGGCACTACGAAGTTTTAAATCAGGATTAAACTGGACCCGAGACAACACGAACACGACCTTTATATTAATAGCAATTTATAGATTTATTTAGCTTGTAGTTCATTTTTATTTGATCTGACTTTCAATATTATAATTGTTTTATTTTTTTTTGTTTTAAGAATATTTGTCGATAGAGTAAGATTTTAATAAATTAATAAATGTATACAGATCTCACAGTTCTACACAAGTAAACAGTACTTTTTAGATTTATTCAGTTGACTCGCCTGCTTAAAGTCAATGTCATACTGTGGAAGATTCCGGCTAAATATGTTTTATGGAGACATTGTGCACCTTTAAATGGCACATTTCTTCTCCCCTGAGAGAGATATATATATATTTTTTAAATGACTATGTGGGTTAGGGTTAGTGAATGAATAAAGACATATTTAAATCACTCAAAAACACTTACAAAATAAGTCCTAAAAGCACCGAGTCTCTGGAACATAAAACTCCTTCAATGGAAACAATAGATGGATATCTTTGGATTAAGATAAGATATTCCTTTATTGTCCACACATGGGGAAATTCCATTGTTGCAACGCACTTACATACAGAGGAAAAGGACAGATAACTCATAGGAAGTTTGTTTGGAAGATTGACTGATAAACAAGAACTGGAAACAAATAACTATCTACTATGCAAATAAAAATAAACTTGAAAATGTATAGCGGACAAATGTAATATACCAGACAAAATGAACTGGACTTTTGTTTCCTTTTTGTTTCTCTGTGTCCCGCCTGTTGTAGTTGTGCGCTTGTATTTCTTATTAAATCATAGCAACTTAATCCAAACTGACAAATAAAAAAAGAGAGAGACTGACATTATAAGTCCGTTCTTTTTTTGCAGTGTTTCAGTTTTCCCAGAGACACGTGTGAAACATGTTGCCTCAATATGCAATTCACACCTCCTCCACCCAGGGGCCCCGCGAGCAGCACGTGGCCCGCCCGAGATGGCTATAACATGACTATAACACACGGGAAATCTAATGTGACTGTTGATGTCTGTTTTTTCTGCAGAGACGTCAAGCCAGACAACATCCTGCTGGACGAACAGGGTAAGTGCAGGACGACTGTGCAACAGTCACAGATGCATCACACTGATTGACACGTGAGAGGAAGTGGAAGAAAATGAGCCGTTCAGTCTCTTCTCTCAGCACATGGCAGGGTTTAAAGTCACTAAACAGTCCTGATAACGAGTATCCGATTACTAAATGAGTTACCGTATTTTCTGGATTATAAATCACTTCGGAGTTAAAATCGCACCAGCCGAAAAGCATAATAGAGAAGAAAAAACATATATATAAGTTGCATTTTGGGGGGAAATGTATTAGATAAAATCCAAGACCAAGAACAGACATTTTCTCTTGAAATGCAGTTTAAAATAATAACAGATGAGAGAACATGGTGAATAGGTGTACGTATGCTAACGCTAACACCTTCAGCTACATGAGGCACAGACAGAACTGTGGTAAGTGTCTGGTATGTTAATGTAACATATGAACAGTTATTCAGATAACTATAGCATAAAGAATATGCTAACAAGTTTACCAAAGCATCAGTTTTACCCCAAATCACTAAATCCATTGAATTCTTCTTCCTCTGTGTCACTTCTAAACAACTCCACAAACTCCAGAGGTAGAGGAAGTGACGATTCTTCTTCTGCGTCGCCTAGAGCCTAGAGCGCCCTCTTGTGGTTGTCAGTGTGAAAATAACAAATAATATCACATATAAGTCGCACTCCGGCGAAAACTATGTAAAAATACAGTAGTTGCTGTTAATCGATGAACCTTTTTCAGCCCTAGACCATAGATAGACATATAATTTCTTAATCTATTCGAATTTCCTCATTGTTATTCACTGTACAAAAGCTTTTTACTAAACCCTTCAGCGGGTCAGTTTTGACACGTGTCATTAGCGAACCGTTGCTACACTAGATGGCGACGTTACGAGATGCGTTCCCATTGGCGTCGTTTGATCACGGGACGGATTTGAACGTGTTTCCCGTTTGGCCGCAGGTCACGCCCACCTGACGGACTTCAACATCGCCACGATCATAAAGGACGGCGAGCGGGCCACGGCGCTGGCGGGGACCAAGCCCTACATGGGTAAAACATCACCTCACGTCCATCAGTCTGATCGACACACTCACACATTTTAATTTATTTGTCAATCAAACTGCGCAAGACTGAAATCCTCGACGTGTTTCGCTTTTGCCTGCTCTGTGGTTACAATCTGTCACATTCTGTCACAATCTGTCATCATTCTTTTAGATTTTGAGCATTTTAATATTGATCTGAAACTAAAACTGTCCCTTTTAATGTTGATAATTTGTGTTTTATTGTGGCACTGATGCGTTACACACTATTTTAACATCAAATATTGTAAATTTTGACTACATTTACATAAGGACCAGTAAAAATTGGATAACTAATATTCAGATAAGCCAATGATTAGATCTGATTGAAGAGAAATCTGATCATCAGCAACGCCCTGTGACACGTGTCGGTTAATGAAGGATTTAACTGTTGTATTCGGAAAACAAAGCTCAATGAACTTTACTCTTTCAATCTTTAACATGTTCTTGTTCTGTTTTGTCTGTGTTTAATTTTCTTTGTCAAAACCGGCGCATTTGTGGACAATCGGAAAGAAATCAGATTACTCACATCTAGCTGTGTACATGATAACTCCGGAAATCAGATAATGATCAGATTACAGGGGATTTAACTGAACTAAAACACAGTTAAGATTAGGAAAAGTTACAATGATACATCAAAAATTATACATATTTTATCCCAGAATATATTTTTTTTAGGTTTATGATTTTACTTCCTGTTTTGAATTGATGACATCACACTAGGAAATTACCCGGCAACCACTGGACCAAAATTCATCTAATGTCACAATTTTTTAAGTTGACAAATAAAAAATAATATGAGCCTTTATTTTGTGGAATGGATGTTTAAAAGGTCCAAAAACGTGTGGATGGAATGAGTGTTCCTGGAGTGATGTCACTTCCTGTTATTTTCTACAGATTTTTTTATTTTTCTCCACAAATACCTACTCGATTGGTGTAAAACTATAATACACACTATTATATTATATTATACTATTATACACCTTCACTTCAAAATTAGAAAGTCATCAGAACCTGTCACACGCCCTTTAAAGATATAGTGAGTAAATCTTGATAAAATTATAATCAAAATTTGGCTCCAAGAAATGTGTTGTTATATATTTTATTTGTTTTATTTGTTTATTTATTTTATTTATTTTATTTATTTTATTTATTTTATTTATTTTATTTATTTTATTTATTTTATTTATTTTATTTATTTTATTTATTTTATTTATTTATTTTATTTATTTTATTTATTTTATTTTGTTTATTTTGTTTATTTTGTTTA
>NW_027316500.1:28093067-28120567 GCF_026437365.1 Eucyclogobius newberryi | reverse complement strand
AACACTGTTAGTACTGAACACTCGCAATACTGACCTAACCTAATACTGATGTGCAATTCTGTCATATGTGCAATTGCTGTTGGAATTCATGTGCAATTCATGTGCAATTACTGTGAAATTCATGTGCAATCTATGTGCTGTCGTGACACATATTCATGTGCAATTACTGTCGGGATCACATGCAATGGTATTTATTTATTTATTTGTCTATGGGAGTTTTTATTTATTTATAGGAGATCTTCTACTGAAAGTGTTTTTCAGACTTCCTATAAGTGATCTGTTCTTCTGGATCTACCTCTGTATCTACCTGCGTTGCACCAATGAAATTTCCCCATGTGGGACAATAAAGGAATATCTTATCTTATCTTAAAATGATAAAAAAGACATCATAGAACAGTAAAAGGCCAAAGTGACCAGCGCTCACAGACGTTCTAAGGTGTGTTTTACAGTGGACAGTGAAGACTCGTCCGATGGCTGTGGAATAAACGGGTTGTGCTTGCGTTTCCGTGGCTCCTTCACCCGTTTCCCTCACGTCCGTTGTCCGTTTGTGTCCCGCAGCGGCCGTACGACATCCACGCCAGTAATTCGGTGGAGTCTCTGCTGCAGCTCTTCAGTACCATCAGTGTCCAGTACAGTCCGGCCTGGCCCAAGGACCTGGTCTCGCTGATGAGGAAGGTGAGGCCACGAACTGCACTGTCAACAGAAGGATGTCGTTCATTTTGATGTTCATCCTAGTCATATTCGGGTGTATTTTATAGTATATTATGTCATATTTTTGCCCTGTTTCTTGACTGTAAGGATGGCTGGTGAGTGACCAATCAATCAATCAATCTGTGTGAAATACTTTCTATTTCCTACCTCATAGTGTGGGTCCCTGGTCACACTCCATGCGCACTAAAGGAGCGCTTTACATGGGGATGATGACCGCGAAGCGAAGCGGTCGTCATCCCCATGTAAAGCGCTCGTTTGCACTAAGTAGCTCACGAATACGTTCCCCATCTCTTGCATGTTCCGTACATAAAAACATGTAATGCAAAAGAATAACACTATTACTGTTTAGAGGGCCAAAAACATACTCAAAATTAACAAAAGTACCCGTCAGTGACCAGGGACCCACACCATGACTCGCGCTTTCCCAAAATGTATAGTTTATGACATAATAGTACGTATTTTCTTAACGCCCCCTAAGGCCAACAAACAAACAAACAAACACACGACATTCACTATTGAGGTTACATCACATTTACTCTATAAAACAATGCGTTTCTCGGTCCACAAACCTCACTAGTCGTTCCAAAAACAGCACTATAATCCTCCTCGTGTAAGGTTTGTGCGACGTGGCAAAGGAGACACTGTTCAAAACACACCGGCGGAGAAGACAAAGCCCCTTTTCTTTGCTCGGGGCCCTTGAGGCGGAAGGGAAAACGCACGACAGATGGAGGAACCTCAGAAGCACCCGGGACAGAGCCTTATCCCGCCTGAATCCTCTCCGGAGCCGGCATAAAGGCCATCGTCGCGCGTTTGCCGGCGAGTGAATGAGCGTGGCGTGACGGTGGGATTCTGTCCTGTTCAATGAGAAGATTCTGAAGTTTGCATTTTAAACGAGGAGCTTCAACGTTAACTGTAGATGTAGTAGTCAACGTCACGATATGGAATGTTTGCGTTACGATTATTGGGAGAAAAAAAGAAACGCTACGATTTAACGATTATTCACGATTATTGAGACCTTGTTACTGTTCCTCAAGTTTGTGAGCGGCGTTACAATATTTAACTCCCTGAAAAACAGAATAAAGTTAAATATGACAAAAGCAACTAGATAAAACAAACTTTCTTAACATTTACATCTATTTTTGGGAAGTATAGTGAACAAAAAATACTGAATTTTGCTTCTAAAATGGTCACAATTATTATGTTTTGGTTTTTATGATTATCAGAATATTGTGACCTGAATAACAATCGTCATGGAGATCACTAGGGACCGCCCACCAAGGGATTCTGACATACATGTATATTAAATGAGCTATGTCATAGACTCAGTATTTCAAATCTGTCTCTCAAACTTTATAAACTGCCAACTTATGTGAAGTTTTACGTTGGTTATCTGTCTTTTTGGGCTGAAAACAACCGCGTCATGGACATTAATCACCTCTGCCGTGTCCTTAATCTCTTAGAATTCTAATGTTTTTTAATCTCCACGACAAAAATGTATGAGAAATGGACTTCCAGAACCACGTCAAACTTCAAAAGTGTCCGGGAGGAATCCATAATAACAGAACCACAACAACTGCAGTTGTTTAAGTCCTTTGCGTACAACAAAATACACTTTATTATGTGTAAAACCTGCTGAAAACCTCCACAAATATGTTTCTAGTTTAGCAGCTCACGCGTTCAGAATGTGAACTTTGAACAGAATCCATAACATAAATCTAATTACAGTGTTTGTCAGGGAAAATTGCTGTCGGATATTTTGCAAAACGGCGCTAACTTTTTACAAATCAAGCCTCACTTCACCTGTCGCTGGAGGATATTCCGTAGAATCTTCCTTCTCGAGTTCGTTGGCGGTGGCACATTTTGGTCCCGCCTCTTCGCACGTGCCAGACTCACGCCCTCTTGGTTCCAGATGGTTCCTCACTCACATCACAACTGGATTCATGTCTCTGGTGTGACGAGATCAGAGCTTTTAAAACACTGCAACCGACGGGATTTAGGCTCGATTAACACTGCCCCCTGTTGGTTACTTACTCGCCATTACATTTCCAAACGTTCATTATTCCTGTGTGATCAGGTTTGATCGCATTAGCACTTACTACAAGACCTCAATTGTTTGGCAAGACTGAACTAAATTATACTGTAAAAATGAAAATTGAAAATGAAATATGATTCAAATAAATACAATCAGGCATTGATTCATTGAGAGATTATTAAACTGCAGGCACGGTAATATTCATCGGCAAACAAGGAATAATTCAGAATTATTTTTATTGTTTTAATTCAAATTTAAGATTTGTGTTAAGTAAAGTAATGGACCAATTGGAACTTTTTCTTTTTTATGTGAGAAAACGTGGATTTCACAGCTTAAAATGTATGTTCCAGTAATTTAGGAGCAAAAACCCGAATAAGTCAAGCATCATCAAAATGAGCAACAGAAATAAAAGTAAAGTTTACATCAATCACAGTTGGACTGACGTTAGACGGAGGGAGTCCGTGCTCTGGTTTTCATGCAGAGTTCGTTTTCTGTCTCAAAATGACATCTGGACGTCTGCGTCAGTGTGAAGATGGACGAGGGTCTTTGAGGGGAGCAACATCCTTCAGTTTGTCTCCGGTTCAGTGGTTTGGGGAAGTAAACAGAATCGTGTTTGTTTCACTTACTATAAAGAGACACCATGTATGTCCTTGCATATGTATTGACAATAAATGTGTTTCCATCTTTAACAGTTTTAAACATTCATCAAAATCCACCTGAAGTGAGCGTATAAATTTTACACTAATTAAGGGTTCTAAATGCGATATCTGGCATTTCTTTCTCTTGTTACTTCTGTGATACTTTGAAATCTGCATAAAAAAATAAGAGAATGGAACATAGTTATGTGTTTTAAAAGTGCACAATGTAACATTTGTGGTGTCATGAAAGTTGCTACTTACATCCAGCATAAGCATGATTATGATTATGATTAGTGTTATTATCATTACCATGGTTATGATTATTATTACTATTATGGTTGTGATTAAAGCTATTGATTATTATTAAACGCTTTGCCCTTAACCTACTTGAAGTGAAACAAATTAATTGAATTCCCCCTACAGAGTGAAAATATTTTTTATAATGGGCAGTAAAATATTTAGTTTTTTGAAATATTATGAAATTTCGCACAAACTTCCATTTTGGCATGCCGATCAAAAAAGTCAATGAGACCCATGTCATAGTTGTTTAGTGTTATGGTCTGTGTGTACATTTTGCTAAGAATTTCCAAAAAATTGCCTTTTGAATAGGGACATTAGTTCTTCCAAAATGCTTCAAATTTTGCACACAATTTGAACGTGCTTGTACTAGTACGTCTTTGATACAAACATACTTCTCTGAGCAGTTTTGTGTCAATATACCTACATCATGTGTGTCTCCTGCAGCTGCTGACGGTGAACCCCGAGCACCGCTTCACCAGTCTGTCCGACATGCAGGCCGCGCCCTACCTCGCCGACGTCAACTGGGACGCGGTCTACGAGAAGACCATGGACCCCGGGTTCGTGCCTAACGTGAGTGGGAGCCTCAGAATCGGGACTTATTCAGGAGATGTGTGCGCTGATAAAGGAGCTTAGCAACGGGCGACGCAAACGAAACAGATGGAACTTTGAGGTGCGTTCACACTTCAACGCAGACGTATGAAAACCTGAACCAATCCAAGTCAGGACTAAACTAAAGACCTCGAGACTCGCTGTTTGTTTCTTTCCTGGTTCAGGGTCTCATTGTGTTATAATTTAGGGTAGAGCCAACGTGGGTTCTGTTGCTGTGGCAATTGTGGCGGCCATCTTGCTTACGAGTGGAGAAAGAGCAAAATTCTGATAGAAAATAACGTGAAAACAGAGCAATCAAATTCATAGATTGAATTGTTTAAATGAACATATAATGCTTTCTTGCAGCCTTAATGAAGCAGAGAACTCTACATGTCTCTGTCAGGACATTGTTTTTCTTTTTTAAAGATTTTTTTTTGCAGTTTTAGAGTGACAAGGGCACGAGAAAAGGGAGGACATGAAACAAATAGCCGGAGCCAGGATTCAAACTCATATTCTTTTAAATTTACCATTTTATTATTGTTCTGTGAAGCGTTTTTTGAGTTTTCCTCATTAAACTGGGCTCAAACCAGGACCAAACCGGGTTAAGTGTGAACGCTCCTTAAAAACGAATCGAGCGTGCGAAGATGTGTCGCTAAAGCCGAGAATATTAACCGAAAAGCTCCAAGACAAGTGATACTGTGTATTTCACGTCCTTTCGTCGCCCTCTCGGAGCAGAAGGGCCGTCTGCACTGCGACCCCACGTTCGAGCTGGAGGAGATGATCCTGGAGTCTCGACCGCTTCACAAAAAGAAGAAGAGGCTCGCCAAAAACCGCTCCCGTGACAACAGCAAGGACTCGCAATCGGTGAGTCATAATGATACCACTCACAAACTTTCAAAAACAAGAAGGAAAGAGACGCACGTGGAGTCATTATACTACTACAACTACTACTATTTGTACTACTACTTCTACTGCTACTGCTGCTGATCCGTTCTCTCTTTCTGATGTTGAACCATGAAAGAGAAACATCTGTGGAGGTGGAGAGAGTTACCAAACTGAGCTCTCAAGTAGGAGTCACTCGAAATAATGAATGTCAAGTAGAAAAGAGTAGCGGCTAAAATTATTTCTCATTTAAGAGTAAAAAAGCATTTACAACTACTTAAGTACTGGGTAACAGTTTGGGTGTAAAAGCGTTTAAAATACTGTAATTTTATTAGTGTTTTTTTTTTTTTTACTGTTTATTTTTTTTAAACGTAAAACAACAAAAAGATACATAAAACAAACTGACTTTTGCAAAGAAAGAGTAGTAAATAAAGAGCTTAAAAAAACATAAAACCATAGAATGAATAGATAAATAAACAAATAAATACATGAATTAATTAAACAATAAAAACAAAGCTGGACAGCACCATAGACCATAGAATGAAGGAATTAATTAATCAATTAAAAAAAATGAAAAACAGAGCTGGACAGAACCATAGAGAAATAATAAATAATGCAGAGCTTCTGGTCTTTCCAAAGAACAGACTCAAAAAATACAAAAGCACGTCATATCTGAAGGTATAAAGGTGTATGAAGTAAACTGCTCTGAAAAGTACTATTATTCTACTATTGGACTACTATTTCTTTGGCGTGTGATACTTTTACTGGCTTCTCGCCCTGAAAACTGCTCCGTCCGTCACGTGTGAAGTGAAGAGGCAGGACAGACCTAAGACGCGTCGGTTAAAGCGCTTTTGTTCCGTTTGATGGCAAAAACGCAGATATTTTTATCCCACGTGAAGCGATCCCTGTGGTGGAGCGCACTTCCTGGTGAAATCCATCCTGTGGCGTGGGTTTACGGGCGTCTGCGGCGGGAAACGCGAGCGAAAGAGGAGCCTGTTGTGGTGGAAATCTGAGACGTGAAGAGATGTGGTAAATGTTGTAGGTTCAAAATATGAAGGGATCATTTAATACGTTGTGTTTTTGTTCTAATGCGATATTGACAAGATTATTATTTTTTGCAGTGTCCCTCAAACAATAGTATAACAACGTTCACAATCTTCTCTAAATTTCGATATGTTGCCCACCTCTGGAAATTATGTCAGTGTTTCAAGTAGCGATTGTCTGTTTTTGAAAGAAATAACCAAATCAAAAATCCTAAAAAGTTGATCTTCATTATCACGGACTTGGCTCCATAAACTTGTCATGTTAACTTTACATCTTTGGTCTTAAATAATGGTTAAAAAAAAGAAGAAAAAAAGAAAGGAGAAAAAAAAAGCATTTATTGCACCGATATCAAACTTTTAGGCCGATACTGATGTTATTAGAAAATGCCAATATTTTAGGCCGATATTGTCTATACGTTTTGGGGGGTTTTTAAACACTTTTTACATTTTTTTATAAAGAAATATTGCTGCAAACTAATGATTTTTAAGATTCGAAAAATAAGGATCAAATCTGTTTTAAACTGTTAGAACACATAATAATGGGGGGGAAAGGGAACACGTTTGATTGGGCTATCGTTTATGTAGCTCTATGTTACGATATAGTTATACATATAGGTTATTGTATGATTATTCTTCATGAGAGGAGAATTCTGTCATTTCTGCGTCTTTTGGCTCAGAATAAAGTTTACATTCTGTTCATTTAGAATATTCCATCCACGAGCTGACGATGTTACCCAATGACGTGAATATTGGCCGATACCGATACTGGGCCGATATATATTGGTCCTGGTTTTGTTTATTCATCCCGACGAGAGACGTGTGTTTGCTTCATGTCATTAGAGAGATATAATCTGCAATCTGACATTAAACACTGCTATAAACAGATCTGACATATTTAAATATCATTGAAAACACGTTTGTTTTTGCTGGGAAAGCTCAGGCCGCAGTGAGATGAGCTCTGGAAATGTTATGTCGAGTTGAGTCACCTTTTTCTGGGCTTTTGGACAACGGCAAAGTTCAGAACAAGCCTCGAGCTCAGATCAGTGTGAAGCAATGATTCTGAAAGAGAGAGAGAGAGGAGAGGGAACAGAGGAAGGGAAGAGAGGGAGGGAGAGAGAGGGAGAGAGAAGAGAAGGAGAGAGGGAGGAAGGGGAGGGAGAGAGGGAAGAGAGGGGAGGAGGGAGAGAGGGAGGAGAGAGAGAGGGAGGGAGGGAACAGAGGGAGGAAGAGAGAAGAGAAGGAGAAGGGGAGGGAGGGGAGAGAGATGGAGGAGAGAGAGAGAGGGGGGAGGAGAGGGAGGGAGAGAGGAAGGGGAGGAAGAGCAAGAGAGGGAAGGAGTGAGAGAGGGAGAGAGAGAGAGGAGTGAGAGAGGAAGAGAGAGAGGGAAGGAGAGAGGGAAGAGAGGGAAGGAGTGAGAGAGGGAGGGAGAGAGGGAGGGAGAGAGAGGCAGGGGGAGAGAAAGGGAGGAAGAGAGGGAAGAGAGAGAGAGAGGGGAGGGAGAGATGGAGAGAGAGAGAGGCAGGGGGAGAGAAAGGGAGGAAGAGAGGGAAGAGAGAGAGAGAGGGGAGGGAGAGATGGAGAGAGAGGAAAGAGGAAGAGATGGAGAGAGGGGGTAGGGGATGGAGAGAGAGAGAGGGAGGGAAGATGAGAGTGAGGGAGGGGTAGAGATGGATGGAGAGAGAGCGAGAGAGAAGGAGAGACGGGGGAGAGGAAGAGAGACAAAGGGAGGGAAGAGAAGGAGAGAGAGTAAGTGAGTGAGAAGGAGAGGTAGAGTTAAGGGGAGATGGAGAGATGGGGAGGGGGAAAAGGGAGAAGGACAGAAGTGAGTGAATGAAGGTAAGAGAGGAAGTGGGAGATCATTAAGTATTACTTGTTTGGTGATTATTAGTCCAATACTATATAATATTAATAACCGATATTAGGGGGCGGGGCCTTGCCAGACATTTCTTAAGTGTTAATGATTTAAAAAGAGAAAACATTGCTTATTATAATAGTTATTTTTTACATGTTTGTCGGCCATTGTTGCGGCTCAGCACTGGACTGTGTAGTGATCGAGGGGTTAGGGACAAGGGAGCACATTCGGAGCCCTTTTTATTGCTTGTTAAGAAATGTTTTTTTTTTTTATTTAACCTTTATATAACGAGGAAAGCTGCACAGACCCTTCATCATTATCACCGTGTCGTCGTTACACTTCTCTCACCGTAAGAACGAGGGAGGAAAGTGCAATGCCGTGCCGTAGTAGAACATCCCATCCGAAGACAGAACATCGCCATGGAAACTTCAAAGGTGCCAGACAGAGTGATGGAGCGCACCTTTAAAAACCGCCTGCTTAGAAACCTCCAGAAGCATCTGCCTCGGCCTCATTGCATAATGACCAGGCGTCTTTTGTTACAAACGGGAGCTTCTCGTTCGTTAGCGTAGCCTCGTCGCGGACCCCTTTGTTCCTCGTCCCTCGTCAAATCAAACTCGACACGTCCCGAGTTAACGAGGTTCTCCTGGAGTCCCGGCTCTGAACTTTTTGTCCTGATTTCTTCAAACACGGCGCTCTCTTTGTGTTGCTGTTGTTGTTGTTGTTGTTGTTGTCTTGTTGTTTAGCACACTTTTCCTCTGCTCTCATCAGCGGCAGCCTCGTCCCATCATCATCGTGACTCCATCGCCATTAACGCCAGCACGTGTTAGCATTAGCGATTAGCACGTGTTAGCATTAGCAATTAGCACGTGTGAGCATTAGTAATTAGCACGTGTTAGCGAAACAAAACAGGCTGCCCCTCCATTAGAGGTGGAGATAGAGGCGGCAAACGACCAAATCAAACTATAAATCAATAATACATTTTATATAAACGTCACCAACAAACTCTGGTTGTTTTAGTTAGGTTAATGCAGTTAAGATAAATATATTGTTAATTTTGCACAAATTTCACAGAATTTCACAGAAAAAAATCACAGAATAGCACATTTTGTTTATAATAAAACCTGTCATATGTCACTTTAACGGTCTCTAAAAATGATGTATTATTTATTTAACCAGGTAAAACAACTGTAGAATATTCAAAGTTTAAAGGCACCACCTGAGGCTATGTCCATTATGATGTTTTTTTTAAAGCTAAATTTGTTTTTCTAAATATCTGAGTAAATGATAAGAATTGTGTTGTTTAGTTACCACTTAGCTGTTTAATTTAATGTATTAATTTTAATTGGAAAATGAATGGGAAATGAATCTTATGTTTGAATGTGGCGTGTGAGTTGAAGCAGATTTTAGTGAGTGAATTACAACGGGATTTAGATGTGATTTTATAAAACACCCGCATTGTGAATGGATTTGTTTGTGTCTGTGAACGTTATTACTGTTATTAAAGGGTCTGACCTTTGTCTCATCGAGTTCAGGCAAATGCCACTTACACCACGTCATGTTTTTTTATAACAACAGCTTTTAGAGGGAAAGACGACATTGAAGGATCATTTCATCTTTCTATTTTAAACGGCTTTTCGTTGGATGAGAACGATTTAGAAGCAACTGCCAAAGACACCGTTTTTTTAATCAATTCAAACACTTACGGAAACTGTGATTATCCCAGAAAGTGGTTTCTCTGCACTCTCTTTGTGTTGTTGTTGTTGTTGTTGTTGTCTTGTTGTTTAGCACACCTTTCCTTCACATTCATCAGCGGAAGCCTCGTCCCATCATCATCATCATCATGACTCCATCGCCATTAACGCCACTCCGGGAGGCAGCGCGTGTTAGCATTAGTGATTAGCACGTGTTAGCATTATTGAAATGCACGTGTTCGCACTAGGGATTAGCACGTGTTAGCACTAGCGATTAGCACGTGTTAGCATGGGCGATTAGCATGTGTTAGCATTAGCGAATTGCACGTGTTAGCATTAGCGATTAGCACGTGTTAGCATTAGCGATTAGCATGTGTTAACATTAGTGAATTGCACGTGTTGGCATTAGCGATTAGCACGTGTTAGCATTAGCGATTAGCACGTGTTAGCATTAGTGAATTGCACGTGTTAGCATTAGCGATTAGCACGAGTTAGCATTTGCGATTAGCACATGTTAGCATTAGCGATTAGCACGTGTTGGCAAAAGAAAAACAGGCTGCCCCATTAGAGGTGCAGATAGAAGCGGCAAATGCCCAAATAAAACTATAAATCAACGATATAGACTTTACCAACAAACTGGTTGTTGTAGTTTTGGGCTAATTAAAACATGTTCTTCACTCATGGTTCAAACTGAGGTACAGGACGTTCAACTTTCTTAAAAATACTACAAAGGTGTGAGTTTTAAGTGATTAAAAATTGGGACTATCGTAATAGTAATTAGCAAAAGTGAATAGTGACTAAACACAAGGAAAACAGAAGTTAAATTAAATGTAGTTAATGACAAAAAGATGTCTTAAAATAACAGTCTGCTTCTCAAACGCTAATACAAATTCCACTTGTGGTACTCGGAAAACTACATATTTGAATTATAGATTTGTTTTCTCGGGTCGTTAAGTCGTGCGTTTTCCCGGTGTGGCGTTCGCGTGCACTTGTTATTATCAAGGTTATTAAATTATGGAGCCGTCAGTGCCCCGAGTGCTGTCTGAAATATGGACTTCTATTTTTAGCCCAATCCAATTTGAAGCATAAATATGTTTTGACTTGTTTATAAAGAGCAGCCAACGTGAACGCACTCGAACGACCCCGAGTGACGTTTCAGTTTAACGCTTTTGAACTATAGAGTCTGATAAGTGCTGTGTGTTTGCAGGAGAACGACTATCTGCAGGAGTGCCTCGACGTGGTCCAGCAAGAATTTATGATCTTCAACCGGGAAAAGTAAGAAGCCAGCGATATGCTCAAAATAATTACACCTTTTATTATAATTACCGTATTTTCCGGAGTATAAGTCGCACCAGCCAAAAAAATGCATAATAGAGAAGAAAAAAACATATATAAGTCGCACTGGAGTATGAAATGCAGTTGCAATTGTGAAAATAACAAATAATATCACTCCAAAGTATAAGTATATAAGTATAAATATGAGTATAAGTCGCACCCCGGCCAAAACTATGAAAAAGGTGCGACTTATAGTCCAGAAAATACGGTATTACTTTTGTTTCCCATTATACTGTTAATGGTAATCATGAATGTCTTGGGTGAAGTTTGAGAGACAATCAAATAGCACAACTAAAAAGTGCAAAAATATCACTTACGTCCTCGTCTCTTTTAGATTCTATTCTTATAAAATGTATATTGTTTTATGCAGATTTCTGTTGTCACATGTCTCTCAATCACGCAAATAATGGAGTTAATTGTACTGCGACTTTGGGCATCAAGAAAAGCACTGTGTAGATAATAATTATGACGGTGAATAATACAATAATCATGATGCAGACAATCAGTCATTAATAATAGGCTAATATAACGTATTAATAATGTTTTGTGCTTTAAAGTCAGTGCAGCGTTTCATTATGATATTGATATTACACATAACATTTAGTAATTTCCCAGCTTGAAAATACATTACAAAACAGTTTGGTACCACTTCATGCTACCTGCACTAACTAATTAACTAATTATACTTAACAAAGCATGAATAAAGACTTTAATCATAGTGAACATGTTATATCAGTCTTTCCTCATCATTTGTTTACTGAAAATGTACTTTGATTGATTCATCCATGTTTGTGTAATCCTGTAACTGATGCTCGAGGGTTAAAAAAAATCTCGTTTTCACCTACCCCCTATCCCCGCCCACATCCCCTGCACTTTTGCGATTACTTGGAAAAACAAAGACTCCGAGTCCTACATGTAGTGTTCTAAAACGTTACACAAAACATGTAAGTGACAATCCGACACTTGTTACGGTGAAATGCCACTGTGAAGAGGCGGAGCTTGTCAGATGGGCAGTTTTGAAGTCGATGGTCCCATTTCTATTTTCAAGCCGTTTTATGTCAATATTGCTGTTTATAATAAAAAAAACTGTCATTTCTGGACTTCTTATGTTATAGTTCAATGCAAAGTACCTGAAGAAATCATAGTTTGTCTACTTTAAGAGTAATTCAGGCTCAGAAACTACTTAATCAAAGTGTCAAAAAGTATGTTTAGGTTATTCATGAAGTGGTTACTAAGCTTTTTGTTCATCATGAAGTACATTTTTGTTCATGCTTTATTACCGTGTATTATAAAGTGTTACAAAGCGGTTTATTTTTTCTACTTCCTGTTTGCGTCCAGGTTGAAACGGCGTCAGGAGGAGGGTCCCTCTGAGGCGGGCGTCGACAGCGGCGACGGAGAACCAGAGGCCGGAGCGACAGACGAGGACCTCCAAGACCCGGAACCAGAACCGGAACCAGGCCGGGCCCGGGACCCAGAGCAGGACCAGGACCCGGGACCCGACACCTCGTCCAAACTGAGCATTTGCGGCTCCGTCTGCTCCTCCCCCGGCAGCTGCTAGCACCGCCTCCTCGCGTCGCCGTGGAGACCTGCCGCGTCGGTGCCATGTCTTAGATAAAACCTCACTCCGTCTCGTGGTCTTCGGGGGACTACGAGACATCTGCACACGGCTGTTCTCAGACAAACACCGCCATCTTTTTGACTTGTTTGAGTTGTTTTTAAATACGTTTGCGTGTGAGGAGTGTTTTACGAAGCAGCAGCATCAAACTAACAATGAAGTCAAGCTTAGAAGGGACGATTCGCTTTAAAGACGCACTACGTAACCTTTCTGATGGGTGGGCGTGTTCTTCTGTATATATTCAACACATTTAATCAAATTACAGCTGTTTTAATGGCTGAAATGACCTACAATTGCTAGAAAGTACGACAAAACTGATCCAAATGTTGTGTTGTACTCCTCAAGTCGCACAGGATAGCTTTGGTGAATAAAATTAGACTTTTTGGACCTTAAAAGTCTTAAAACTTGCAGTATATCCCACAGAACCAATATCCTGGAACCAACACTCAATCCAGCACAACTTTTCTAGATTAGAGCTTCTTAAATATTAGAAAGTTGTGTTAATTTTGAGTCGAGAGCTGAAAATACACTTCATTATATTCATAAATTAAGTTTAATGCCGACAACATCCGGACTATGAGGTTTGGGGAAAAGTGAAATTAGTTCAAACTAAATTTAGTTTATAAGTTAAATTATAAGCGCTAAAGAGTCTGTTTAGTCTTGGTCTGGTCCTCTTCAAGTCCTGGTTTAGCCCTGAGTAAGTCTAAATGTGCGACTAAAACCCGACTAAACCAAGACTAAACCTGGACAAAGACTAGAACAACTAAAACTGGCTCAATTTAGGACCACATCATGACAAATGCACTTTAAGTTTAGTCCTGAATTGCATCTAAAAGCTTCACATCAGAACGATTAAAAGCGATGTCTTTCACACATAAAATCACAAAGTAATTCACATTGGAAATAACAAGAAACCAAAGCAAAACATGTTGAAAAGAATCCACGAAAACAATATTTCCCGTCACAAAAACCCTCTACAAACTGGCGGGAATTAGCGCAAAAACTGCAGTATTAAACATTTAACGGCTGGCGCAGATATTTGTACTTTCTAAAAACACAAAACGAAGCTGTGTATTTCCCTCTTGCTGCTGCTGCTGCTGCTGCTCACGACCGCGGCCAGTTCACTCCCACACGCAAACGGACTCAGACACTCCCGCCATCCCTTTCATTTCCTCGTAGCATTTCCTGATCGCGACACGCCTCCTCCCGCCTCTTCCCGCGACGACGCACCGTACGCTCTTCCTTCTATGCAACGTAACGGGATCGAACACGAGACGACGGACGCGAGACGGACGAACGCGAAACGACGAATGCGAGACGACGAATATGAGACAAAGAATGCGAGACGACGAACACGAGACGACGGACGTGAGAGGGACAAACGCGAGACGTGAACTCGAGACGACGAATGTGAGACAAAGAATGCGAGACGAAGAATGCGAGACGAAGAATGCGAGACGGCGAACGCGAGAGGGACAAACGCGAGACGACGAACGTGAGACGACGATTGTGGGACGAAGAATGCGAAACGGCGAACGCGAGACGACGAACGTGAGACAAGACGACGAACGCGAGACGACAAACGCGAGACGACAAACACGAGACGACGGACGTGAGACAAGACGAGGAACGCGAGACGACGGACGTGAGACGACGAACGCGAGACGAGGAACGCGAGACGGACGAATGCGAGACGAGACAACAAACGTGAGACGACAAACACGAGACGACAGACGTGAGACAAGACGAGGAACGCGAGACGACGGACGTGAGACAAGACGACGAACGCGAGACGACGGACGTGAGACGACGAACGCGAGACGGACGAATGCGAGACGAGACGACAAACGTGAGACGACAAACGTGAGACGACAAACGTGAGACTAGACGACGGACGCGAGACGGACGAACGCGAGACGGACGAACGCGAGACAGACGAGAACGCGAGACGGACGAACGCGAGACGGACGAACGCGAGACGGACAAACGCGAGACTGCGAACACGAGACGACGGACGCGAGACGACGGACGCGAGACGACGGACGCGAGACAACGGACGTGAGACGACGAACGCGAGACGGACGAATGCGAGACGAGACGACAAACGTGAGACGACAAACGTGAGACGACAAACGTGAGACTAGACGACGGACGCGAGACGGACGAACGCGAGACGGACGAACGCGAGACAGACGAGAACGCGAGACGGACGAACGCGAGACGGACGAACGCGAGACGGACAAACGCGAGACTGCGAACACGAGACGACGGACGCGAGACGACGGACGCGAGACGACGGACGCGAGACAACGGACGTGAGACGACGAACGCGAGACGGACGAATGCGAGACGAGACGACAAACGTGAGACGACAAACGTGAGACTAGACGACGGACGCGAGACGGACGAACGCGAGACGGACGAACGCGAGACAGACGAGAATGCGAGACGGACGAACGCGAGACGGACGAACGCGAGACGGACAAACGCGAGACTGCGAACACGAGACGACGGACGCGAGACGACGGACGCGAGACGACGGACGCGAGACGACGGACGCGAGACGACGGACGCGAGACAATGAACACGAGGCGACGAATGCGAGACGACGGCAAAGAGTCTGCAGTGCTCGGACTTTATGATGACACTGGGAGCAAGAGCCTGTTTCTTTTTCGGGGAGTTTTCGGGGTGTGTTTTGACTAGGGGGAGGCTCCGCCCTCTCAGCCTTCCCGCTCTTTCTCTCGCTCCATCTAATGGACAGATCTGAATTATTCACGGAGCAGAAGGAGTTGTTTTTTTCCCATTTGGCCTTTCTCCGCTCGGTCGAAACCCCCTGAAACTCGAGGTCGCCCTCATGATTATTCTGTGTTCTCGCTCTCATCCGTTGTAAATGGAAATCTCACCACTAGTTGGCGTCGGGAAAACGGATTTCAAACATATTTTTCGAAAGGTACTGTAATATCTCAAACCGGGAACTACATGGAGGTGTCGTCTTTTAATCGCTTGGATCCATGACGTTAGCGGTGGAAAGCTAATTAGCTAACTGCAACTTAAAGGGCCAGATCTCCGTTCTTTGTAAAATGGCTAGTAAATTCTCCAGAAAATGTTCAAACTGTTAAATCGCTGCAATGTGGCAATAATCAGGCCAAGAATATAAAATCAAGAAGGGGAAAAATTGCTGAGAATCGTGAGAATACGAAATGCTAAACTAATACAAGAATCCCATGCATTTGAGACCATGTTTGTCTAAACTACAGATGCATCAGGGGAAATGAAGTCAAAATTATGAAATGAATCGATAATCGTGTTTACTCAGGTCGCAATACAGTCGTCGGAACTAAAAACGAATCATTTCAATTCAACCCGTAAGCTAAAAAGTGCACGTTTAATGTTTATACGACCGTTTATACGACAATGACTTTACTTTTGCATCAAGAACGTTGGATTTCATGTATTAGAAGAAAAGAAAGTTCAAGTTGTTGCTCGTTTATGTCCTCGCTTGCCAAAAGTGCAGTTCCCTGTCCTCTGTGCACGTAAACACAGCGATGGAAGAAGTGCTTAACGTTAAGACCCTTTTATTCTGTACATATATTTCTTTTTTTACTAGTTCGGTTGCCATTTTCTCTCCACGCAGAAACAGCGAGTTGAAATACTTTGTGCCTGACGATAATCAGTGTTACCCGAGTCTGTAAACCGCCTCGTTCAGGTCGGCGTTTTTTTGTCTTCTAAATGATGTTATAGTGCGTAAATGTACAGTGTTCTGAACAAACTATAACCGTCGCTCGGGTTTAATAACGTAAAGTACCGTCAAACGTATAGACGACCGGAACCAGAACGTACGGTACCAAAAAAACGGCTTTAAAACGTCTTCAAATTTGAGCGAATCCAGCGTCATTTTCCAAAACGACGCGCATTTTTGATTGTTTTTAAGTTTGTTTCCGGGACCGTATTTGTAGCCTCTAATACTTAATTGTAAACTCGTAGTCGTAACGATAACGTGGTACATTTAAGGTGGTATTGTGAGTCTCAGTCCGACCTGGGAACATGTAGCAGCGTCCACCTTAAACCCCCGTCGGGCCTGAATGATAATATAAACCCTGTAAATAGCCTAAACCGCAGTAGTGGCGCTCACAGTTTTATGTGGGAGTCGGTGGAAAAGCTCCTCTCCAAGTGTGCAGGCACAACTTGTCGGCAGAACATGCCAAAGCTTTTCTACCCTTTGCATAAAACCATTTCTAACGGGCGAGCGGGCGCGTTCGCCGTGTCCGAGGACCGCCAGATCCTTCATTTATACAAGCGGAAATATTATGTACAGAGATGTAGTTCAGATTAGATTTACCACTACGTGACCGGAGTGAAAAGAGGCTCGGTCTCAAAGAGGGAAATGAGAAAATAAAAGGCAATTTAAAAAGCGGATGCCGACGTTTGTCAGATGGAATTGCTAAGTCGGAAATGATTTGACGAAGAGGAGTTATTAAAATGTAACGATGCCTTATCCAATGCCTTAGCAAACGTAACTATTCAAGTAAAAGTATCACTAAACTATCTGCGTGAGTAAAAGTATTGAAGCGCCTGTTTGAAAATGGTTCTAGCTGATTTTATTTGTATATTTTGGTTAACTCAAAGTCTGGGCGTCCGCCGTAAAAGTCTCTTTAAAAAATGTGAAAAACTAGTTCATTTTAAACTGCAGCCGTCCTAATTATTTGCTGCAATAGTTTATAGGCGCCTTTTGCAACTTTCGGAAGCTCAAGCGAGTTTTACCGTCATGCTAATGCTAACAATTAGCATGCTAACGGCACACTTCCTCGAATTGGATGCAAAACGCACTTTGTGGTCTCATTTTGACTCAAATTACTGCATTTACAATACATATGTTCAGTAGCAAAACAAATTGCGCTACATAGAAGAAGAAAAAACATACTTTTTTAGTTTGATACCTACATTTTGTATTTAATGTCTATATGACATGTTCTTCTGATTTCTAGTTATGACTTTCTTTGGTGGGATAGAACCTGTGGTAAATATTCATCATAGATTTACATCCGTAGTTTGTGAAGACATTTTGAAAAATTGAAGTTTAAAATGACAGGAAGTAGAGCTTAATCTCTCTGTGATGTCATCAATGTGCGACGCGCCATTGCAAACACAGACTTTTATGACATTCATTCACCAAATTTAAGGTGTCCCATGGTATTATTGTGTGTAAAATCATAACTATTGTGTCATTTATGTGGATTTTGACTCTTGTTTTCAGGGGTTTGACTCTTTAACAACCACAAACCAACAATAAGAACGGCCGATTTTTTAGTGAAGCTTCCGGAAATGCTGCCGGCCAAAAGCGGATCGTTTTCAGCAGAGAAATAAGTTCCGTTCACTCCGTTTTATCTTCTCATTCCCCTCGCAGACACCGGCCTTAAACGCCGAGCGACACTTTTAACACAATACGGTACATTCTGATTAGTTTGTAGTCATTTGTTTCTATGAATATAAAATGGCGTCCTCTGACCTGCCGCAGTATTATGCTTCTCGTGCATGACCGGCGCTCTCTCGTTTGTGCATGACGTTCTACTGTAGACGAACGTACGGTCCTGAGCCCAGAGCGAACCCGTACGTGGCATAATCCAGTGTTGTTCGGAGGCATGATTCTTCGCCGATGTCCAGTGCATCCCGTGGTCCGAGCTCGAGTTTGTGGATGCGTTTAAATGTTCTCGTGTCCGTGCAGCGGAGGAACGGGGGCGGCGTTTCAGCAGAACGTCGACGCCGTGGCTGACCGTTGAAGCTGGGGGTACTTTCCGTGTCTTTTAAAAGGTGTAAGCGTCGTCGAGTTGTGCTACAGCGAGACCTTTTCTACCGCCTACTGACGCCTGTTTGTGGGTTTCAACGACAAATTAGGACCGTTGCCATAGTGATTAGCAATGAAAAGCGTATGAAAAAAAGTATTATTATTATATTTTGAATGGGAAAACGTGGAAACGCTTAAATCGAAATTCTCACGAAGAGAGAATAGATTACCGTATTTTCCGGACTATAAATTGCACCTTTTTTTTAATAGTTTTGGCCGGGGTGCAACTTATACTGATATTTATACTTATATACTTATACTCTGGAGCGACTTATATGTGACATTATTTGTTATTTTCACACTTTCATACTCCAGTGCAATGTTTTTTTCTTCTCTATTATGCATTTGTTGGCTGGTGCGACTTATAGTCCGGAAAATACGGTAATTCATAGTTTCTAAACCTTCTGAACAGTACATTGGTATGACATACTTTTATTATGTAATATTCCTAAAAAAACAATTTTATGCTGAAAATGATTGTTGTTTTGAAGGTGCACTATGTAACTTCTCTTCAGGGGGTTTTATTTGCTAAAAACACTCGGTTTGCGATAGTATTCTGCTTGTTCCCGTGCATAGATACGCTTTGTGGAACATTCCAGACAAAACAACAGCATCTCCATCGATTACGGACACCAAAAACACATTGTGCGACATTATTACTCAATTAAAAGCATTTATTTAATTGACAGGACAATGTATAGAAGTTTAAAAAAACAGTGTTGTGAGCTGGTCGAGACTGTAGGGTTGCTAATTCATTAATGTTAACTATTAGATGCAGGCAGCGCACAACGGTCTGAAAATAGACATAATTAATAATAAGAGAAAAAAAAGAAAAAATGCTATATGTTCTCATAAATAATACTTAGAAAATAAAAGTTGGGTTCCCCAGCTTTAACCAAAGAAAACCAAAACTAAATAACAAATTTAGACTAAGGAAAATCATTAATAAAATCAGCGTTTTTTTTTTTTTATCATTTTATAAACTGTAAATTTGGTGTTATTGCAATAGTATTTGTCTGTTGCAATATTGATACTTCTGCAGTATATTGATATTTCTGCAGTATATTGATACTTCTGCAGTATATTGATATTTCTGCAGTATATTGATACTTCTGCAGTATATTGATATTTCTGCAGTATATTGATACTTCTGCAGTATATTGATATTTCTGCAGTATATTGATACTTCTGCAGTATATTGATATTTCTGCAGTATATTGATACTTCTGCAGTATATTGATATTTCTGCAGTATATTGATACTTCTGCAGTATATTGATACTTCTGCAGTATATTGATACTTCTGCAGTATATTGTGTAGCTCTAGTCGAGATATTTGACAAACTTGACACACAACTTAGAGCGAGACGTTTACCACACGTTCATAATCTTCGAAACCCGACTTTGAGCCACGTTTTAAGTGCCACAACTTCTTTCACCGAAGGCTCAAATTACCAGAAACCAAATGTTGTTGTACTACGTCTTGGCTGAAGTAAGTCATGGTGAATTGAATGTGTAATGATCGTTTGTAGTCATCGATAATCGGAACCAGAATCGGTCGCATGCACCCCGCTCTGCTCGGGACGTCCCACACACTGCCTCATGTCTGGGCCCGTCCGGCGTCAGATACATTTTGCATAACGTTCTGTGCGGTTTATGAACTGAAATGGACTGAAAATGCTCTGTGTAGAATGGACATGCTGCTTCAACTGCTTTGATAAAGAAATAAAAGCCCTTCCAGTAACGATACAGTTGTGCTGTGTGTTTCTTCTCTGGACAGGAGGGGGGGGGCAGTGAGTCAAGGCTGCTCTTTACATACAGTATTTACCATAAGACCTTGATTTTCTAACACTGTGCCTCGAGGGAAGGCCAGATGTGGCTTGCAACAAATGGATTTGCATGGTTATTTGACGTAATAAATGTAGATTTTGTAGAACCCTGAGGAAACGTCTGAACCAGAGGCACAAAAACTACCACTATTGCACCAGCCTAAGAGCCAAACACACTGGTATTATTTACACCTTCTTTCCAATTGTCCTTTGAGTGTTCTGGTGTATGGTGTCTTCAAAAAAAGGCAGTAAGTGGTTTTCAAATTGTCCATATATTATTTATTTTATTTATTTTATTTATTTTATTTATTTTATTTATTTTATTTATTTTATTTATTTTATTTATTTTACTTATTTTATTTATTTTATTTATTTTATTTATTTTATTTATTTTATTTATTTCAATTATTTCAATTATTTTATATATTTATTTATTTGTATTTATATTGTATTTATTGCATTCATTTTATTTCATTCATACATTATTTATTTGACATGGACATAACGATTACATTGGTTTGTTCACCCGATGCATCACTCTAAACGCCTAAAGTGCTAGTTCTATGTTCTAACCCTCGTCGAGCTTTCAAAGGGTTTAGTCCAGGGAAACGATGCTTTTTCATCGCTCTGAAAAACATTGATACGAGTCTTGAAAAAGTGTTGTTTATTCATCAGCACAATTTAGAAAACGGTGACAACAAACACATTTTCACTTACTTTTACCCATAAACAGTGACATGTTATTCCACATTTTAAAGCTCAAAACCTTCAGAATTTAATCCCTGAGTTGATTTGTCCCTGATTGATAGTCCCTGCGTTGCAACAATGAAATTTCCCCATGTGTGGACAATAAAGGATTATCTTATCCTATCTTATCTTGTTTAAAATGTGCTGTTTTTTGGTCGCGTTGAGAACATGTTGAAGTAGTTTTAAGGAAAGTAATCACTAAGATAATGCTAATGCTAATCCTAATCCTAATCCTAATGTTAATGTTAATGTTAATGCTTATGCTAATGCTTATGCTTATGCTAATGCTAATACTGAACTAAAATGAAGCAATAATGTTAAAATAACTTAATAACTACACAAACACAGTCGACCGTGCATAAAGTCATCTATTCTCTATGTTAAATAAAGTAATGTTAAAGTGCCCCCTACAGGCCGGACGACTCATTGAACTAAAATACAGTTAAGATAAATGTATTTTGAATTTTGCTAAAAAATCATTTAAAAAATATTAAGGAATAGCACATTTTTAGGTTTATAATTTCACTTCCTGTTTGTACTTGATGACGTTATATTTATTTATTTTTGACAATTAAATATATATAAGAGCGACTTTATTTTGTTGACTTATTGTTCAGAGAGTCAGAAGGTTGTTTCTGTGTTTGCATTCTACATAAACTTTGACTGAAATGTGGTGTGATGTCACTTCCTGTCATTTTCTACAGATTTTTCACCGTTTTCTCCACAAATACCTGCTCGATCGGTGTAAAACTATCATTTACATGTACAACAGGTTAAAACACACCAAATAAAGTGAAAATTAGAACATTGTAAAAACCTGTCACACGCCGCTTTAACCTTTTACCTTTGAGACCAAAAAAACAGACTTTTCCTGGTGAAGCATTTGCATAGTTCGTTAAAGTTTTCACACGTTAAAAACGGAACAGTCGGTGAAGATCTGGAGCTTCTGAAGCGACTGGAACCACGTGGGCCCAAACATCTTGTATCATCAGCTGCTTTTGGGACAAACACGTAACACGACAATATGAGCAGGTGTTTGTTGTTTACTCGGCTCAGAGCCAACCAGCATTTTGTCTTATAATCATCAGATCGTGAGCGTGTTTATCTCTGTTTATAGTGTTTTACATCAGTCTTAACATAGCAACATTTATGTATGTATTTGTGTATTTATTTATTTATGTATTTATTTATGTGTGTGTGTTTGTGTGTGTATGTGTGTGTGTGTGTGTGTGTGTGTGTGTGTGTGTGTGTGTGTGTGTGTGTGTGTGTGTGTGTGTGTGTGTGTGTGTGTGTATGTATGTATGTATGTATATATTTATGTACGTGTATATGTATGTATGTATTTATGTACGTATGTATTTATGTACGTGTGTGTGTGTGTGTATTTATGTATGTATGTATGTATGTATGTATGTATGTATGTATGTATGTGTGTATTAATTTATGTATTTATGTACGTATGTATGTATTTGTGTGTGTGTGTGTGTGTGTGTGTGTGTTTATGTGTGTGTGTGTGTGTGTGTGTGTGTGTGTGTGTGTATGTATGTATGTATTTATTTATTCATGTATCTATTTATTTATTTTATTTATTTTATTTATTTTATTTATTTTATTTATTTTATTTATTTTATTTATTTTATTTATTTTATTTATTTATTACAGAGCAAGGTTTACTGCTTTTGCTTTTCTCCTTTTGATTTATATTTTTTTCAATTGTTGTTGTTGTTTATATGTGGTTCTCATCCACTGAAAAAACTTACAATCTTAAATAAGGAAAACTGTTAAACTGCGACTGAATTTAGTATTTATCTTGATTTGTGCCTATTTTGACTCTTAAAATAAGATTTACCAATAGAACAAGTACATTTTGTTCTTATTTCAAAAGCAGTCGCATTTTTATCTAATTTATCTAGTTTAAACTTAGAAAAACGCTTGTATTTTTCTTCTTCTGACAATATTTGATGCGTGTTCCATTGACAATTGAATTTTAAGCCAGTCAAATTAAAATAAATAACATTTCACCTCTTTGAAAGTTATTATTTGTACTTTGTTTTCCACATTCAACACTTATTTATTGTATAAGTGATGTCAAACTGCATGATGTTATTTTTAATGTGTTTTTATTGAAAACAAACACATCCGTGAATTCAAATTACACTTCTGTTTTTTCAGTTTAAATCCCTCGTTATTGTCTCGTTCATCGCTCCGGATCCTCCAGAACATCCACGGTCTTCATGCCTGTAGTGTCCACCGGGGGGCTCCACTGAGGGTCCTCCATGGTGTCCAGGAGCCCCACGAGTTCCTCCTCCAGCTTCTCCACCGTGTCCTCCACCGTCTGCGGGGAAAAAGCACAGACAAATCAATTATACATGTGCGACTTTGTGCTATGAATAATGGACTATTTGCTTCTAAATAAACCAGGCGTTTCCATATGAATAATAAAAGCAGCGAAGTTAAAGACGATCACGGGTCACGGAAAAGACGTGTCGAAGGGAAAGCTGGTGTTTATTAATCGTTTAGGGCCGGTCGCCGTGGGAGACGGAAGTGACGTCCCAGTTATGATGTGAAATGACAAATAAAATGCTATACTGTTGTTGTTGTTGTTGTTGTTGTTGTTGTTGTTGTTGTTGTTGTTGTTTGTGAATGGACTGAAGAACTTATCTGTTTTATTTATAATGTATCTCATGTACTGTTGTTTTCATGTTTTTTTGTGTTTTCATGTTGTTTTTAAGTGTTTTTATGTTGTTTTAATGTTGTTTTTAAGTGTTTAATGTTGTTTTTTTTTATGTTTTTTATGTTGTTTTTAAGTGTTTCGTGTTCTTTATATGTTGTTTTTATGTTGTTGATGTTGTTTGTATGTTGTTTTTATGGGTTTTCATGTTGTTTTTAAGTTGTTTTAATGTTGTTTTTAAGTGTTTAATGTTGTTTTTATGTTGTTTTAATGTTGTTTTTAAGTGTTTCATGTTCTTTAAATGTTGTTTTTATGTGTGTTGATGTTGTTTGTATGTTGTTTTTATGTGTTTTATGTTGATTTTATGTGTTTTATGTTGTTTTTAAGTCTTTCATGTTGTTTACATGTTGTTTTTAAGTTATTTTTAAGTGTTTCATGTTGTTTTTATGTTATTTATGGTGTTTTTAAGTGTATCAAGTTCTTTGTATGTTGTTTTGATGTGTTTTCATGTTGTTTTGATGTGTTTTCATGTGTTTTCATGTTGTTTTTGAGTGTATCATGTTCTTTATATTCATGTTTATATTCATGTTTCATGTGTTTCATGTGGTGGTGAGCCGCAGATGAAGTTCTTCCTCGATAGACAATAAAGTTATATTCTGCTCTAAATTACTTAAGCTTAATTTACTCTTATCATTCAATAAATAATAGTTGGAACAACATTTTTGGGGCTCAATGTTTATTGTGTGTAGAATAAGTCACTTGTTTCGTTCAGCGCTTCATTCGTCGCAGCTCATGTTTTTTAAATCATATTATGCAATAAAATACAATTGGACAAAGGAATAAACATAAAATCAAATCTAGTATTTTCAGAAGAAGGATAAAAATGTAAACTCTATCTGAAGGAGCCGTGCAAGAAAAACAAATGTTCAAATAATTTAATATTGTCAGCAGAAATCTTTAGTCACATTTTACAGTGAAAAGAACAAGCAAAACTCAAGAGTATCTGTTATTTCTAACTACATATTATTCAAGTTTTGGTGTCTGAAAACCACTAAAATCAACATGATGGATTTATTGTCAAATACACAATCACACACTCAGATTTTATGAGTTAAAATTAAATGTGAGCAGCAAAAATAATCTGATTTCATTTTGACCATGATGCCTCAGCTCACTTACAGATTGTGTGGTTTGTGTGTCATTTAAAAACAATAAAGGTCTAGAAATAATAGATAATAATCAGATTTCAGTGTGAAAATAACCACTTTTAAAAGCGCTGATTCAAATAAAATGTAAATTGTCTGTGTAAATATGAACAGTTCATTCTTTCACAGCGATGACGATGAGTTGGACAGATTCACCTTTTCCACTGCGTCCAGGCGATTGTGCAGATTCGTGTGCTCCTGACAGACGCTCAAACGCACCGCTCGGGGTCGGAGGTCAACGTCAGGCTCTGGAAATAGAATCAAAATCAATTCTGTGAATAAACGAATGAGCAAAGGTTTATGTGTCACAATCCTCCAGCATCAGAGTCAGAAACATAAAACAATGAATAACAATAGTCAAATATTAACGCCCATCAAATAAAAGGTGTTTGATTTGAAAAATGGACTTTGACTGTATAACAACAAAATACAAATAATACAAAATGTTTAAGGAGTAATGAACGCTGAAAGATTCACTGAGGCTCCTGTTGTTTTCAATTAAAATAGAAAAAATAATGAAAAATATATCGCAGACTTCAGCTGTTTTTATGAAGCTAAGAGGTAATGACTAATGGGGATCCTAAATAAAATAAAATAAATAAAATTTAGCAAATAAATAGAATTTAGCAAATAAATAGAATTTAGCAAATAAATAGAATTTAGCAAATAAATAGAATTTAGCAAATAAATAGAATTTAGCAAATAAATAGAATTTAGCAAATAAATAAAATAAATAAAATAAATAAAATAAATAAAATAAATAAAATAAATAAAATAAATAAAATAAATAAAATAAATAAAATAAATAAAATAAATAAATAAAATACACCATCATGATGGTGAATCTATTAATTCACCCATCAATGACTCACTGCTTCTATTATTTTCAAAAGTACAGAACATTTTACCATGTGTTGTGTTTCTCCTCAGGCTTGTGTTTTTAATTATCTGCGTCACTTTGAAGTTTATTCACAGAGTTTAACTACATCGTGCGCTCCTCACTCAGACTTATTTAAGAAATCTAAAGTGTCTAAAGTGATCTACAGTTATGCAGATTAAGCCTATAATATTCAATGTTTTCTAAATGTATTCCCTTTCGTCAGTCAAAACTGCTCCTGGACATGAGAAACAGCATTGGAAAGTTATGATTGTCATATTTTCACTATCCTAAGATGCATTAGTATAAAAGATGACGAACATATGAACAGAGAGTGGCCAGGTTCATGTCTTTACACTCAAAAGGATTCAAAAACTGATTAAACTTTGATGTGAGGTGGATTTTATCAGACGTTTTGGGGGAAATTGGCTGGAATAATAAACACACACAGCACACATACATGGATACATATCGTGTTTACATTCTCCCACTAAAAGAACTGTTCATTTCATCTCATTTATCCCGTCATCCAAGAATATAAAAAGACGCAGAGCTCAGATGGGTGTGATTGACAGATGAAGCAGCCAATCAGTAGCAAACACAACTGCTAATGAGGAAGAAAAAGGGCTGCATCCCATTTTAATTTGACTTAAAATAAGAATATTTAGCGGCAAGTTTGCTCTATATTTGCCAATGTTAGTAATCAAAGTTCTACTTTTTCTTTTTAGAACAGCTAAAGTCTCCTCTGACGACCACATACATCAGGCTTTTATTTTGAAGGTGCAGACTCTTCCTGCCCCTCTGTGTGTGGGAGATTTTAATGTGAAATGTAGCATAGCAGCGTGACCGCACAAGAACAGGCCCTGGCACAGACGTGAAGCTGAGGTTTTGGAGCTTTTCTGCTGATCAGGGGAAACATGAGGCCTGTGTCGAGACAATACGCAGATAATAAAGGAACAATGTGATAAAACAACAAAAAAACAACAGCATTCAAGGGGATGCCAGCTGCAGAGTGGTGACTATTTATGTTTTTATCTGTATTGCATTGTGATTTTTAATGCAGCGTTCCTGTTACGTCAAGCGCTTTGGATGACGTTGTGTACGAATTGATCTCTTCAAATAAACCAACAAACTAACCCAAACCTAAACTCGTAATAGACCAGGAACACAACCGTACAATTGTGAGTTTTTAAAAATGTATCATGAGTGATTACTTTTTGAAGCCTTTTGTTGTTTACGGGAAAATATGATGCATTATATCTATAGTTATCAGCCTTTAAATATGCTCTTTAGTACCTTTAGTTTGGCATCTCGTAAGAAAATATTTATAACAAACAAAACTACATTGGGATTTCTGCCTATTTCCAACACTGTAATAGGTGTAATTCCCCCTTTTAGCCACTAGATGTCCCCACCGTTCACCACACTTCATAGAACTCGCTGTCAGTTTACTTCCTGGTCTCAGCGCGCAGTTGTACTGATCGCGACAAGACGACGAGATGATTTATGGATTTTAAAAACAGCAAAGAAGAGTCTCGGAGCCACAGTAGATTCTCAGAGCTACGTCAGCTATGGCGGAAACGTCAGTTACCGTGGAAACATCATCTAACGAGGATATTTTGCTTCATTGCCTGGTGCAGAAT
>NW_027316500.1:27890567-28088067 GCF_026437365.1 Eucyclogobius newberryi | reverse complement strand
CGTAGCAGCGAGCGCCTCGGTTTTGATGCGAAATAAACATGCCTGATTGCACGGTTCTGATTGAGTTTGCCTCCTTTATTCAGAGTTTTAAATCGCGACTAAAAACGCATCGCTTCGAGCCGGATTTGAACACACGTCGAGTACGGCATTTATTATTATTTTCAAGGATTTACATTATTATTGTGTATTGTATTGTGTACCGTATTTTCCGGAGTATAAGTCGCACTGGAGTATAAGTCGCACCAGCCAAAAAATGCATAACAGAGAAGAAAAAAACATATATAAGTCGCACTGGAGTATGAAATACGGTTGCAAGTGTGAAAATAACAAATAATATCACATATAAGTCGTATAAGTATAAGTATATAAGTATAAATATAAGTCGCACCTCGGCCAAAACTATGAAAAAAAGGTGCGACTTATAGTTCGGAAAATACGGCATACTTAAAGCACTTTGATGAAACAGTTTTGTAAATGTTCTGTGTAAATAAAGCTTCACCAGATTCACTCTTAATAAAGAATTGAAGAAGTTTGTATTTTGGATCCAAAGAATCTTGATCATTGATTACTTATTTTGTCTAATTAAAAACAGTCTATCTTTCATTTATTTCATTAGTTTTGAGTGTTTTTACTGCTCAGATAACATTTTTACGTCTCTCACACACAGATAAATGTGGTTTGCAGTTGGTGCCGTTTGCTTGTATCCATGGAGACAAGTTTAATGCCATTGAGGAACATTCCAAGCTGTTCAAATGTCATAATGTTTCAGATTAACAGACATAAGTGATTATTTTCTGCCTGTACACGTCTAAGATTCATCATTTTCTGTAGGCGAAATGACAAAACCATCAGAATGAAAACAGAGTGTGGGCTGAAGCTGGCAAAATGTGGATCCGAAAAGAGACGAAAACGGGTTTAAAATGCCCAAAGCGTCGCTGCCAGAAAAACAACTGTCAAGGATAGAGCTGTGAATGATGCGAGGTGATGTGACAAGTCTGAAATAAAATGTCAAAAATAAATTAAATTTGCTCGTCGTTCGGTTGTAGCGTGGCAGGTTCAGAGGCTGACGCTTTGCAGTTTCCTTTCAACAAGAAACCACGACAGTAAGTATTTGGGGATGAGTTTGTGTAGTACATTTCGGGAAGAGTCCTCCAGCTAAAGTGGTCCTGCTCTTTCCCCCAGAGCAGGTCGTCCCAGCGAAATGTGGAGGACCAATTTCCCGTGTTTACACAAAGTTTATCATTAAAAAGCTCAAACTTTGAAGGAACCAAGTCAAATTCGCAATCCTAAAAAAAAAAGGTTATGTGCTTTTTTGTAATGTATAACATTATATATATTTTCTTTGGTCTATTATTATTATTATTGTTATTTTATTTATTTTATTTTATTTCATCTATGTATTTAACTTTATTTAATTTTATTTAATTTTATTTATTTTATTTATTTTATTTATTTTATTTATTTTATTTATTTTATTTATTTTATTTATTTTATTTATTTTATTTATTTTATTTATTTTACTATTTATTCAATTTAAAAAGCAAATTAGGATTAATAATGAAAATAAAAATAAATGACAAAAAAACATTTACCAACAAAAGAAATATAATCCTGAAAAATCCTAGCCTTTGTGTGTCAATTAACTGTGGTAAAATGACTACAAATGTGACCTCCTGAACCAGAGGTGAGTGCATCATTCATCTCAATTGGTTGCCTCTGATTGGCCGACTCAAGTGGCTATCGTCCCACGTCTATTTAAAACCCATTGGAGATTTATTTATCTTCATTTGGGACGTCCCGTTGAGCCAGTGTCCTCATTAAAGGCTCGTATGCTCCGTTTTTGTACACAAACAGCCGTTATTGCAAGTTATTGTAGCTTAAATTATCCTTCCAACTGTGGAAACGGCGGTTGTGTTCTGTTAAATAACCAGCAGGGGGCGCGCAAGGTCAGTTAGAGAATGGACCAAAACAGAACAAACAGTAAGAAGAAAAAAAACAAAAAACAAACATGGCGTGATTGACTTGCTCGCAATAAATAAACACATACAAATACAATTAACACGCCATAGTGCTCCCCCTGGTGGCTGAGAGCTGACAAATGATTACGACGGTCCGCCCCCCCGCTGCTTCGTCTGCCGCTTCCTGCCCGCCGTTGACTTTGCCGCCTCACTTCCTGTTTCTCATCATTCGCCGGGGCTCAGATTTACTACAAATACTCGCTGAGCCGCTGTCCGCTAACAGGATTACGGCGTCTTACACTCTCTCCCGTAGTGAGCGCGGGGCCGTGTTGGCATAACAGCGGCGCCCGGGGGGTGAAAGATCAGAGGTCAGGGGCACGTGGCGGGCGCGGGGATCAGGGCCCGGACGTCACGGGGTCATCTGGGCAGGCGTCCGAGTCACCTCTCGCCCACTTCTGCTGGCGTCTTAACCGTCGGCTGGCTCCGGGCGCTGAAGGGGGCGTGTTCAGGGAAGTGAAGTCGTTTCTGCCAAAAGTCGACGAGGATAAACGTCTCCCGGAGCTGATAAAACGTCACAAATGCTCTCCACTTGTTTCCTTTAACGTGTTCTGTTTGGTTTTGCTTTTTTAAGGTGCACAAGACATTTTCTTTGTGACATCGTGGAGCAAAAATGTCTACACCAAACAGTATAAATATGAAAAAAATCTACAAATTATATGAATGAAGTATAAATCAAGCAAATTACCGTATTTTCTGGACTATAAGTCGCACCTTTTTTCATAGTTTTGGCCGAGGTGCGACTTATACTTATATCTATACTTAAATACTTATACTCTGGAGCGACTTATATGTGATATTATTTGTTATTTTCACACAATATGTTTTTTTCTTCTCTATTGTGCATTTTTTGGCTGGTGCGACTTATACTCCGGTGCCACTTATAGTCCGGAAAATACGGTACTTCAAAAAATATTGCTTTCTAAATATAAATCTTGATTAAAACATATTAAAACGGTCACTTTTGATGTGGTTCAGCTCTGGACTTGAACACATTATGGCAGAAGCCCAGTTTGTCTCAGTCTACACTTAGAAAAGTCCATGAAAAGTAGTGTTTAAACTAAAATAAAAAAATGATCCAAAGCGGAAAATATCTCTAAACTGCAACGATGGCAAAACACGGCATTAACATTCTGGTCAATTTATTTAGTGAGAAAACTACTGGTTGTTGTTTAATGGTTTGAAAATACTGAAAAATATAGCCGCAAGCGGCAATGATCGGCCCTCGCCACGCCGCCGCCGCCACGCCGCACGCCCTTTGTTTTACCATCAAAAAGCTATTTTATTTTGAATTCTTGGCAAAATGTGCGGCTTTGCCGCACAGACACCGTGACTCTTTGAATAAAAATGTGGATAACTTTTGATGGTCCACCCCTGAAGATGAGTCTCACCAAATTTCAGGTTAATAGGGCTAAAGCCCTAGGAGGAGTTTGTGAAAGTCTAAAGTGTAAACATGTTCTGGCGATTTCCCCATTGGAATAACATGGCAGGTTTTGGTCATCGCTACGGCAAAGCCGTAACAATTATGACATGAGTCATTGACTTTTTTGATGGGGATGCCAAAATTGAGTTTTGTCAAATTTCATATAATTTCGCAAAACTAAACATTTAACCTCCATATAAAATCTGTAGGGGGCGCTGTGGCGCCAAATTAATTTATTTCACTTCAAGTAGGTTTAGGGCAAAGAGTTTAACATCTGATTCTAATTTGACGCAATTCGGACTTTATCTGCGCAAACGGCAGAAATGTTAAATTTGGGAGATTTCTGAAATTCTTGCTACAGTTTGCGGCTTTGCCGCTCAGAGACCGTGAGAGGTATCAATGTAATTTGAATAACTTTTGATGTCCCACTCCTCAGTAGCATTTTCACAAAATTTCAGCTTTTTAGGGCCAACGCCCTGGGAGGAGTTTGTAAAAGTACGACGTTTGGAAAAACTCCCGAGTCATGCTTAGCCATTTTTGAAGCAATATGGCCGACATTTGGTTGGGCGGACGGCGTTGCCGTAATAATGTTTTTTTACTTCTCTTGTCACCATCTACCTCTGCGCCAAATTTCATGATTCTACGATCAGATTTTTTTTGGGTCATTTCCTATCTCTCAATGCATTTTTGGTACATTTGGGGGCGCTGACGCGCCAATTTGTTTTATTTTAGAAAAGGGAAATAGCCAGAATGTAGAGGCACGATTTTTAGAGGTGTGCAAATTTTTGTGTCTTTTCGTCAATGTTCACTGGGTAAAAAATAGGGGGGTTGGTCCCGAGAAGAAAGAAAGAAAGAAAGAAAGAAGAAAGAAAGAATAATATTCCGATGCGAAAACAATGTTTCCCATTTTTCAAATATCATAAACTATACATTTTCGGAAAGTGCTCACGCTTTCCTACCTCATGGTGTAGGTCCCTGGTCACTGACGGGTACTTTCGTTAATTTTGAGTGGGCTCTGCCCACTTTGTGTTTTTGGCCCTCTATACAGTAATAATGTTCAATTTTTGCATTACATGCTTATATGCACGGAACATGCAAGAGATGGGAAACGTATTTGTGAGCTACTTAGGGCAAATGAGTGCTTTATATGGGGATGACGACCGCGATCCCAATGTTAAGTGCTCGTTTAGTGCGCACTTTTGCACGGGCTTCGCCCGTTTACAGCGGTAATGTTCCATTTTCCTACTACTAATTAGTATGCACTGGGCGTGCAGGAGTGAAGGAGTGCGTTAGTGAGTGTTTGGAAGTGGGCGAGCGCTTCGCGCTCGATTTCGTGCGCACTACGTGCGCACTTTCGCAGCCGTGCTTTGCACGGCCTTACGAGATTAATAGGCCTCTCGCCAGCTGGTGGCGCTCGGGCCTAATAAATATTGAGCGTCTCTTCTATAGTTAACGCTGTTTCGAATCAGATTGGAAAGGATATGAAATAGTAACACAGTCAAGCCTTTGATCTGGAATGAATCAAAGCGTTTACATTCATAACCTGCGCATTATGAATGAGCAGGAGGCAGAGCCGGGTCGTTCAAGGTGGATTTTGATGTCTGTATTATAGTTCAAGCCTCACATCCAAACCCAGGGTGAAGCATCAAAAACTGCACTTTTTTAAGAGTAAAGTTATGTTCCAAAAAATACTGAGTCAGTACTTTATCAAGAGTAAAGTTAATAATTATTACTTGAGAAAAAGATTAAATTATTCAAGTAAAAGTGAAATATATTTGGGGAGACTTCTACTGATTTGTACTTTGAAGTTACTGTAATTGAAAGGATCATAAAACATATCATTTCTGGTATTTTCCAAGGAAATAGACCTCAAAATGTGGGAAAACTAAGTAGAAACACAAGAAAGAAACACAAACCTTCAAATAATTTAATATCGTCACCGTAAAGCTTTTGTTGCGCGTCGACTTAAGCCACGTTTCGACCGGCCCCTGGCCCCAGACCAGGTCACTTTAGAGCGCTTTGTTTGGATCTGCTTTTTGTCGGCTTGTTTTAAACTGAGTCTGCGTTCTTTCTTGTCCAATCAGCTCCCCTTAAATGGGTTGTGTTTGGGTCACTTCAGACACTTTCGGTCCGTCCCGATTTGTACCAAAGGAACCTGTGGAAACTATTGTATTACGGATTATAAGTCGCACCTTTTTACATAGTTTTGGACGATTTATACTCCAGAGCGACTTATCTGTGATATTATTTGTTATTTTCGCATGACAACCACAAGAGGGCGCTCTAGGCTCTAAGCGACGCAGAAGAAGAACCTGCACTTCCTCTTCCTCTGGAGTTTGTGGAGTTGTTTAGAAGTGACATAGAGGAAGAAGAATTCAATGGATTTAGTGATTTGGGGTAAAACTGATGCTTTGGTAAACTTGTTAGCATGTTCTTTATGCTATAGTTATCTGAATAACTGTTCATATGTTACGTTAACATACCAGACACTTACCACAGTTCTGTCTGTGCCTCATGTAGCTGAAGGTGTTAGCGTTAAATGGTCACATTTATACAGCGCTTTTCTACCGTCAAGGCAGTCAAAGTGCTTTACATCCAGGAACCAGTCACAAATTCACACACCAGCGTTCGCAGACACTAGGGGCACATCGGGTTAAGGACACAAGGACAAGGACACAACGGCAGTATTCACCTGAGACAGCTGCGATCGCTCTGACCGAGCGGGAGTCGAACCGCCTTCGGATCAGAAGACGAGCATTTCAAGATGAAACGTCTGTTCTTGGTCTTTGATTTGATCAAATACATTTTCCCAAAAAATGTGACTTATTTATGTTTTATCTTCTATATTATGTATTTTTTTGGCTGATGTGACTTATACTACAGATCCATTTATAATCCGGAAAATACACTAAAGAGTAAGAAAACATTTGACCCTTAAGTAGAATTCTGTTACAATGTCAAATATATGAGATAAAGTACTGTGTCTGAAACTATACACAGAGAATTACACACTTATGAGAGTAAATCTTGCATTTTTTCAGTTACAGGTGTTTGTATTACTCAAAAATAATACGCTCTTACTGTGAGGAAGCTCTGACCTGAAGATCTGACCTGAAGATCTGACCTGAAGATCCGACCTGAAGATCTGACCTGAAGATCTGACCTGAAGATCTGACCTGAAGCTCTGGCCTGAAGATCTGACCTGAAGATCTGACCTGAAGCCCTGACCTGAAGCTCTGACCTGGACGTCTCCCAGAAAAATTAGAGCCTCCAAACAGCCAAAAGTTAGAGCCTAAACAATAACAGCTGTTTTATTTAGTACTTCACACAATCCTCTGAACAAACAATTGAAATCAGACTTCCCGTATTTTCCGGAGTATAAGTCGCACCAGCCAAAAAATGCACAATAGAGAAGAAGAAACATATATAAGTCGCACTGATGAAGAGTATGAAATGCAGTTGCAAGTGTGAAAATAACAATAGATATTGAAATGGTGGACATGAAAGTGAAACGCCCTTTTCTTTAGGTGCAATACATGTGGACCGAGAAGATATTCAACTTTTTCAGTTTTTGTTTCACGTGGGGAGGTGAATTGCAGAGATATTGATGAGCCAAACTCAAACAGAATCGTGCAATCAGGTTTGTTTATTTCAACGATTTCAGGGATTTACCTTTACCCTGTGATATTTTTTTCCTTTTTCCTCACAAGCAGCCGTGTTTGTTTTGATACAGACAGATCATGCCTATCCCCGATTGGCTAATCCGCCTGTCAATCACGCCCAAACGAGATGAAATCGGTGATATCATTCTGTATAAACAAAACAGAGCGGAATCTTTTGTGATTTTCCAGAAAAGTGGGGTTTTATTTTTGTCTGTATCGTGTTTTTAATGCATCTTTTCTCATTCTGCAAAGCATTTTTGAAGGACTTTGTGCACAAACTGCGCTCTATAAATAAACTTGCCAGGCCTTAACAACTGTCTGTGATCTTTGGCTTCCTCCTCTCCCCCTCCGTCTCACCCCACTGCTCCTCCACAGAGCACTCCTCTCGGATAAACCCTAATAATCTCGCTCCTTAGACTGTCTGATTAACACGACCTCACCCAGAGGAGAGGTATTATCCCAGTCTAGAACCAGGAATAGAGCTGGGACAGGGAGAGGTGCATGTGTCCTGGGGTAATCCCGTCTTAACTGTCCCCCCCCCCCCATGGCTATGGAAAGTAGGAGGGAAGCAGAGGGAGAGGTCCAGTGGAGCCGGTCACTGTCTGTCTTACCTGGGACGGACGGCACCGGAGCGGATCCACACACGGGACGAAGTCGGATACGAACATGAACTTTGCGGCGCAGTTTTTCTTCTCCAGATATCTGAACGAGCGTCTGGATAGGATCTTCTCACCCAAAGCTGCGCTCAAAGACAGAGAGGAGCATGACCCCTTCTGGCAGAGGTGGGACCCTGCACCCGTAGCATCCAGTTCCCCCCAAATACACACCGAAAACGACTGGAAATAGACCGATGTATTCCCAGTGATAGCCTTTTTGTCAGCTGGGAGTGTCTGGTAGGGAATGAATCTGAGCTATGGGCGTAACAGTCAACAGTGGTGCAAGAGTAGCCAAAAAAGTCTAGGAAAGGAGTTTTAAAAGTATTTGGGGAATCTTCTACTCAAGTAAAAGTAGCTGCCTGAAGGACCTGGACATTTACATTACATTACAAATTCCAATTTAAGAGAATAGTTATACAGAATTACATGAGTTTTCACTTTGGCAATGAGTAGAAGTTAGTTTGTGTTACTTTTGTCATGGATTTTCTATTGAAAGACTTCAGGAACAAAAAGGAAAACTCGAGCAGAGTTGTCTTCAGTCCAGTCGAGATGATTTATTTAGTAAGTTTGCACAAGTAAAGACAAATCCGTCTTTGCCAGAGTCCCATCTGTCCCTCAGTGAAGTCAAAACAGGAAACACAAACCAGGAGGCTGAATGCCACGTCTACAGCAAAGAAACTAGTTAACACCAGTAAATGGGAACAAAGCATTGATAGATTATTTATTTATTCAGTATTTATTTATTATGTATTTATATATTTTGTATTTATTTATTTTAATTTATTTATTTTGTATGTATTTATTTAGTATTTATTTATTTTAATGTATGTAGTTTGTATGTATTTATTTTGCAAATGATTTGTTTTGCATTCATTTCTTTTATATTTATTCATTTATTTTGCATTTATAAATTTTTTATCTATTCAATTTGTATTTATTTATTTTGCATTTATTTATTTCAATGTATTTAGTTTGTATTTATTTTGTATTCATTTTGTATTCATTTTGTATGTATTTATTTTGCATTTATTTATTTTGTATTTATTTATTTGTATCAAACCAAATGAGGTAAAAAATTTAATCAAGTCAATTCTCACAAACTCATCACTTTCATACCGTTCATACCATTCGTACATTACAATAGATAACAAAACAGGAAAATACAAACAGTACAAACGACTTAGGACTCAAGGCATATTTGAAAAATAAACAGAAAAATAGACTAAATCTCACATTCTCGAGTTCACAAACGATGCACTTGTAAAGCTGTATATGTGATATTTGATTGCATGCATTTATTAAACTACAATAACAGAATTCATATTTTAATTAATAACAGAATGATTAAACAGTGACAGAGTCCAGAATATTGAGTTTAATTTGCAGCTTTGTCCTGCTTCACTGATAAACGCACAGCGGCGGTTCATTTTGTCAAAGTCGTCTGCTCTTTGTGTTTTCGCTATTTTTTTCTTTTGACGCCGTGTTTGAACTTTGCCTTTGAACGTCGCCACTTTCCACTTTCACTGCTGCCACGTGGCAAAGCGCCAGCCTCAAACCGTGGGGTCACCGTGGGGTCAAAGGTCAGCCACACTCAGGTCGATTACTGATTATTGAGCTAAAAATAGACACGGTGCTGCTGTCTGGAGTGAACGTAGTGGCTGTGTGGAGAGAGGGCTCCCTCTAGTGGCCATGTGAGCAGGAACAGTGTGAGGAGCAGTGAGAGGAGCAGGAGCAGTGTGAGGAGCAGGAGCAGTGTGAGGAGCAGTGAGAGGAGCAGGAGCAGTGTGAGGAGCAGTGAGAGGAGCAGTGTGAGGAGCAGGAGCAGTGTGAGGAGCAGTGTGAGGAGCAGGAGCAGTGTGAGGAGCAGTGAGAGGAGCAGTGTGAGGAGCAGGAGCAGTGTGAGGAGCAGTGAGAGGAGCAGGAGCAGTGTGAGGAGCAGTGTGAGGAGCAGGAGCAGTGTGAGGAGCAGTGAGAGGAGCAGGAGCAGTGTGAGGAGCAGTGAGAGGAGCAGTGTGAGGAGCAGGAGCAGTGTGAGGAGCAGTGTGAGGAGCAGGAGCAGTGTGAGGAGCAGTGAGAGGAGCAGGAGCAGTGTGAGGAGCAGTGAGAGGAGCAGGAGCAGTGTGAGGAGCAGTGAGAGGAGCAGGAGCAGTGTGAGGAGCAGTGAGAGGAGCAGGAGCAGTGTGAGGAGCAGTGAGAGGAGCAGTGTGAGGAGCAGGAGCAGTGTGAGGAGCAGTGAGAGGAGCAGGAGCAGTGTGAGGAGCAGTGAGAGGAGCAGGAGCAGTGTGAGGAGCAGTGAGAGGAGCAGTGTGAGGAGCAGGAGCAGTGTGAGGAGCAGTGAGAGGAGCAGGAGCAGTGTGAGGAGCAGTGAGAGGAGCAGGAGCAGTGTGAGGAGCAGTGTGAGGAGCAGGAGCAGTGTGAGGAGCAGTGAGAGGAGCAGGAGCAGTGTGAGGAGCAGTGTGAGGAGCAGTGTGAGGAGCAGGAGCAGTGTGAGGAGCAGTGTGAGGAGCAGGAGCAGTGTGAGGAGCAGTGTGAGGAGCAGGAGCAGTGTGAGGAGCAGGAGCAGTGTGAGGAGCAGGAGCAGTGTGAGGAGCAGTGTGAGGAGCAGTGTGAGGAGCAGGAGCAGTGTGAGGAGCAGTGAGAGGAGCAGGAGCAGTGTGAGGAGCAGTGTGAGGAGCAGTGTGAGGAGCAGGAGCAGTGTGAGGAGCAGTGTGAGGAGCAGGAGCAGTGTGAGGAGCAGTGTGAGGAGCAGGGTGAGGAGCAGTGTGAGGAGCAGGAGCAGTGTGAGGAGCAGTGTGAGGAGCAGGAGCAGTGTGAGGAGCAGTGTGAGGAGCAGGAGCAGTGTGAGGAGCAGTGTGAGGAGCAGTGTGAGGAGCAGGAGCAGTGTGAGGAGCAGTGTGAGGAGCAGGAGCAGTGTGAGGAGCAGTGTGAGGAGCAGTGTGAGGAGCAGTGTGAGGAGCAGGAGCAGTGTGAGGAGCAGTGTGAGGAGCAGGAGCAGTGTGAGGAGCAGTGTGAGGAGCAGGAGCAGTGTGAGGAGCAGTGTGAGGAGCAGTGTGAGGAGCAGGAGCAGTGTGAGGAGCAGTGTGAGGAGCAGGAGCAGTGTGAGGAGCAGTGTGAGGAGCAGTGTGAGGAGCAGTGTGAGGAGCAGGAGCAGTGTGAGGAGCAGTGTGAGGAGCAGGAGCAGTGTGAGGAGCAGTGTGAGGAGCAGGAGCAGTGTGAGGAGCAGTGAGAGGAGCAGGAGCAGTGTGAGGAGCAGGAGCAGTGTGAGGAGCAGTGAGAGGAGCAGGAGCAGTGTGAGGAGCAGTGAGAGGAGCAGTGTGAGGAGCAGGAGCAGTGTGAGGAGCAGTGAGAGGAGCAGGAGCAGTGTGAGGAGCAGTGAGAGGAGCAGGAGCAGTGTGAGGAGCAGTGAGAGGAGCAGTGTGAGGAGCAGGAGCAGTGTGAGGAGCAGTGAGAGGAGCAGGAGCAGTGTGAGGAGCAGTGAGAGGAGCAGGAGCAGTGTGAGGAGCAGTGTGAGGAGCAGGAGCAGTGTGAGGAGCAGTGAGAGGAGCAGGAGCAGTGTGAGGAGCAGTGTGAGGAGCAGTGTGAGGAGCAGGAGCAGTGTGAGGAGCAGTGTGAGGAGCAGGAGCAGTGTGAGGAGCAGTGTGAGGAGCAGGAGCAGTGTGAGGAGCAGGAGCAGTGTGAGGAGCAGGAGCAGTGTGAGGAGCAGTGTGAGGAGCAGTGTGAGGAGCAGGAGCAGTGTGAGGAGCAGTGAGAGGAGCAGGAGCAGTGTGAGGAGCAGTGTGAGGAGCAGTGTGAGGAGCAGGAGCAGTGTGAGGAGCAGTGTGAGGAGCAGGAGCAGTGTGAGGAGCAGTGTGAGGAGCAGGGTGAGGAGCAGTGTGAGGAGCAGGAGCAGTGTGAGGAGCAGTGTGAGGAGCAGGAGCAGTGTGAGGAGCAGTGTGAGGAGCAGGAGCAGTGTGAGGAGCAGTGTGAGGAGCAGTGTGAGGAGCAGGAGCAGTGTGAGGAGCAGTGTGAGGAGCAGGAGCAGTGTGAGGAGCAGTGTGAGGAGCAGTGTGAGGAGCAGTGTGAGGAGCAGGAGCAGTGTGAGGAGCAGTGTGAGGAGCAGGAGCAGTGTGAGGAGCAGTGTGAGGAGCAGGAGCAGTGTGAGGAGCAGTGTGAGGAGCAGTGTGAGGAGCAGGAGCAGTGTGAGGAGCAGTGTGAGGAGCAGGAGCAGTGTGAGGAGCAGTGTGAGGAGCAGTGTGAGGAGCAGTGTGAGGAGCAGGAGCAGTGTGAGGAGCAGTGTGAGGAGCAGGAGCAGTGTGAGGAGCAGTGTGAGGAGCAGGAGCAGTGTGAGGAGCAGTGAGAGGAGCAGGAGCAGTGTGAGGAGCAGGAGCAGTGTGAGGAGCAGTGTGAAGAGCAGGAGCAGTGTGAGGAGCAGTGAGAGGAGCAGTGTGAGGAGCAGGAGCAGTGTGAGGAGCAGTGAGAGGAGCAGGAGCAGTGTGAGGAGCAGTGAGAGGAGCAGGAGCAGTGTGAGGAGCAGTGAGAGGAGCAGTGTGAGGAGCAGTGTGAGGAGCAGTGTGAGGAGCAGGAGCAGTGTGAGGAGCAGTGAGAGGAGCAGGAGCAGTGTGAGGAGCAGTGTGAGGAGCAGTGTGAGGAGCAGGAGCAGTGTGAGGAGCAGTGTGAGGAGCAGGAGCAGTGTGAGGAGCAGTGTGAGGAGCAGGGTGAGGAGCAGTGTGAGGAGCAGGAGCAGTGTGAGGAGCAGTGTGAGGAGCAGGAGCAGTGTGAGGAGCAGTGTGAGGAGCAGTGTGAGGAGCAGGAGCAGTGTGAGGAGCAGTGTGAGGAGCAGTGTGAGGAGCAGGAGCAGTGTGAGGAGCAGTGTGAGGAGCAGGAGCAGTGTGAGGAGCAGTGTGAGGAGCAGTGTGAGGAGCAGTGTGAGGAGCAGGAGCAGTGTGAGGAGCAGTGTGAGGAGCAGGAGCAGTGTGAGGAGCAGTGTGAGGAGCAGGAGCAGTGTGAGGAGAAGTGAGAGGAGCAGGAGCAGTGTGAGGAGCAGGAGCAGTGTGAGGAGCAGTGTGAAGAGCAGGAGCAGTGTGAGGAGCAGTGAGAGGAGCAGTGTGAGGAGCAGGAGCAGTGTGAGGAGCAGTGAGAGGAGCAGGAGCAGTGTGAGGAGCAGTGTGAGGAGCAGGAGCAGTGTGAGGAGCAGTGAGAGGAGCAGGAGCAGTGTGAGGAGCAGTGTGAGGAGCAGTGTGAGGAGCAGGAGCAGTGTGAGGAGCAGTGAGAGGAGCAGGAGCAGTGTGAGGAGCAGTGTGAGGAGCAGGAGCAGTGTGAGGAGCAGTGAGAGGAGCACGTTTCTGACATTAGTAGCTATAAATCACTCGTCGTCTGAACGAGTCATGTGATCTGTCACTACGGCGACACTAAAGTGAACGTTCATCTTCACGGCGCTAAAGGGCCAGAGTCAGAAACGATTAATTTCACCGTCTCCTGAAATCACTACAAAAAAGAACGATCTACGGTCGAAGACCGACATTTGGAAACATATTATATTGAAGAGGAAACGAGGAGTTTGAAAATACAAACCTCCCAAAAGACATACTGTGGTGGAGGTACTTGTACTTACTGGATACATTCATATTCTTTATACACTTTAATATATTTTATGTATTGTACTGTCAGAACAAAAGATGCATTCATTCAGATACATTTATTTTATTTATTTTATTTATTTTATTTATTTTATTTATTTTATTTATTTTATTTATTTATTTCATTTTATTTATTTTATTTATTTTTTTCATTTTATTTATTTTTTCATTTTTGGATTACATATTTAATACAATATACACGATTATTTTGTCATGGATTATGGCACTTATAATATTAGAGATTTGCTTCAAGATATTTCTCTTTATTCAACATATTCTGTGGAAGTAAATTGCACTCACAAAATAAATGTAAGGATAAAATCTTCCTGGCCAGATGGGAAATCAAACAGTGAATCAAATATTATATAAATGTAAAACTATTTCCTGAAAGTCTTTTAGTTCACACGGATACTGTGTTTTCCCAGTGTTGGTGAAGCGTGTTAATAAGAGTTTTGACGTGTTGCAGTGGCATGTTTACCGTCTCATCTGTGGTTCTCGACAGGCGCTGTAGAAGGCGCTCCTGTAGAACGCTCCTGTAGAACGCTCCTGTAGAACGCTCCTGTAGAACGCTCCTGTAGAACGCTCCTGTCAAACACACATCACTGCGACTCTCGTTTAAACACAACATTCACCAATTACTGTCGATAACGTGTTGAAAAAGTTCACTGCGTTTTATATCAAAGGAAACTGCTCCTGGCACCGGCCCTAATGAGGCCAGGAATGTGTAACTTCAGATTGTATTCAACCCTGCGTGTGTACTACTGTGTGTGTACTACTGCGTGTGTGCTACTGCGTGTGTACTAATACTGCGTGTGTACTATTGCGTGTGTGCTACTGTGTGTGTACTACTGCGTGTGTGCTACTGCGTGTGTACTACTGTGTGTGTACTACTGCGTGTGTGCTACTGCGTGTGTACTAATACTGCGTGTGTACTACTGCGTGTGTACTACTGTGTGTGTACTACTGCGTGTGTGCTACTGCGTGTGTGCTACTGCGTGTGTACTAATACTGCGTGTGTACTACTGCGTGTGTACTACTGTGTGTGTACTACTGCGTGTGTGCTACTGCGTGTGTGCTACTGCGTGTGTACTAATACTGCGTGTGTACTACTGCGTGTGTGCTACTGCGTGTGTGCTACTGCGTGTGTACTACTGCGTGTGTGCTACTGCGTGTGTGCTACTGCGTGTGCGCTACTGCGTGTGCACTACTGCGTGTGTACTACTGCATGTGTACTACTGCGTGTGTACTACTACTGCGTGTGTACTACTGCGTGTGTACTACTACTGCGTGTGCACTACTACGTGTGCACTACTGCGTGTGTACTACTGCGTGTGTACTACTACTGCGTGTGTACTAATACTGCGTGTGCACTACTGCGTGTGTACTACTGCGTGTGCACTACTACGTGTGCACTACTGCGTGTGTACTACTGCGTGTGTACCACTACTGCGTGTGTACTACTGCGTGTGTACCACTACTGCGTGTGCATTACTGCGTGTGTACTACTGCGTGTGCACTACTGTACGTGCACTACTGCGTGTGTGTGTACTACTGCGTGTGCACTACTGCACGTGCACTACTGCGTGTGTGTGTACTACTGCGTGTGCACTACTGCGTGTGTGTGTACTACTGCGTGTGCACTACTGCGTGTGTGTACTACTGCGTGTGCACTACTGCATGTGCACTACTGTGTGTGTGCGTGTACTACTGTGTGTGCACTACTGTATGTGCACTACTGTGTGTGTGTGTACTACTGCGTGTGCACTACTGCACGTGCACTACTGCGTGTGTGTGTACTACTGCGTGTGCACTACTGCGTGTGCACTACTGCATGTGCACTACTGTGTGTGTGCGTGTGTGTACTACTGCGTGTGCACTACTCCGTGTGTGTGTACTACTGCGTGTGCACTACTGCGTGTGTGTACTACTACTGCGTGTGCACTACTGCGTATGCACTACTACTGCGTGTGTACCACTACTGCGTGTGCACTACTGCGTGTGTACTACTACTGCGTGTGCACTACTACTGCATGTGCACTACTGCGTGTGCACTACTGCGTGTGTACTACTACTACGTGTGCACTACTACTACTACGTGTGCACTACTGCATGTGCACTACTGCGTGTGTACTACTGCGTGTGTACCACTACTGCGTGTGTACTACTGCATGTGTACTACTACTGCGTGTGCACAACTGCGTGTGCACTACTGTGTGTGCACTACTACGTGTGTACCATTACTGCGTGTGCTCCTACTGCGTGTGCACTACTGCATGTGCACTACTGTGTGTGTGCGTGTGTGTACTACTGCGTGTGCACTACTCCGTGTGTGTGTACTACTGCGTGTGCACTACTGCGTGTGTGTACTACTACTGCGTGTGCACTACTGCGTATGCACTACTACTGCGTGTGTACCACTACTGCGTGTGCACTACTGCGTGTGTACTACTACTGCGTGTGCACTACTACTGCATGTGCACTACTGCGTGTGCACTACTGCGTGTGTACTACTACTACGTGTGCACTACTACTACTACGTGTGCACAACTGCATGTGCACTACTGCATGTGTACTACTACTGCGTGTGCACAACTGCGTGTGCACTACTGTGTGTGCACTACTACGTGTGTACCATTACTGCGTGTGCTCCTACTGCATGTGCACTACTGTGCGTGTACTACTCGACTACTTTGTGTTTTCTCTCAGTAACTGTTAAAGGTGCAGTGTGTAACTGCACCTCTTTGTCTCCATTGAGATGTGTTTGCGTCCCATGGAATATTCCAGTATGGCATTAAACGTACCTGTCTGTCACATCAGATAGAGATAAAGGGTGGTTCCTGCTTGTTTTCATTCAGATACATTTGTTCAATGACACTGGAATTTTCAAGGCAAAGCAATTAAATCACTTTATTTTATTTATTATATTTATTATTTTAGTTTTTTTTTTTCATTACAAAATGTATTTTATTTATTTTATTTATTTTATTTATTTTATTTATTTTATTTATTTTATTTATTTTATTTATTTTATTTATTTAGTGTTAATATTTATTGCATCTTATGTTGTTAAAAATAAAAATAAAGAAATAAGAAATAAGAAATAGTTAAGATAAAGACAGAGCTTTATATATTCAGGTTATAAACTCTCTGAAGATGGCAGATGTGAAACCTTGAAGAACAGTCTTTACAAACATCCAGAAAAGAAAACTGAAAACATATCGAAGGCAGAGAAGCAAAGAGGGGCAGAGGGCGAATAATGATGGAGAAAATAAGAAAAGAAATTTGGAATTAAATAAAAAATCATCTACCGTAAGTTCCGTAGTATAAAGACTTTGGTTTAGTCCTGCTCCAGTCCAGGTTTAGTTCCAGGATTAGCCTCGATTTAGTCCCAATTCTGATGCAGTGTTTGCGAAAGCGTGAACGCAGCCTCAACGTTGTTTTGACTAGTTCCCATTGTACTTGTACACACATTACTGCACGTGTTACTCAGCACAATTAATCACAACCGCGGTGTCACTTCCGAACAACTCCCCAAACTCCGGAGGTAGAGAAGCGTCGCTTGAGAGCCCTCTTGTGGTTGGCATGTTAAATGAGGTTGCCAGAGTGAAAATAACGAAAAATATCATAAATAAGTCTCTCCGGAGTATAAGTCGCACCCTGACCGAAACGTAAAAAAACTTTAAAAAATGCCAGAAAATACAGTATTTCTGTGACATTTTTGACAATCATTCTCCTTCAGTTTCCTTCCATAATGCACCTTTTTGCCCCCGGGGTCCCGCAGAGAGGAGGTGCGCCTGGGCCTCTCCGCCGCCGCCTGCACGCTCGGGGCGCTCGGCAACGGGACGGCGCGGCGCAGACTCACGCTGATCGAGCCCCACCGCCTGAAGGACTTCGGGGAGGAGGAGGTGGAGGCGGCGGGGGGGGCGCGGCTGCACAACGGCGACGTCAGGGTCCACAAGGCCGCGGTGGTCCCGGAGGGTCCGCCGATCCCCCTGAAGGACCCGCCCAAGACCCGGAGGCGGAGTCAGTTCGCTCCGCAGCCGCCGGTGCAGCTCCTGAGGTTCGAGGACATCAGCGCCGCCGCCTTCAGGAACCAGGGCGCCATTCAGAAGACACCCTGCACGGTACGGGTCCAAAGCCACGACTCACGGCAAACTTTGAGTAGAGAGGTTGCTATGGAAACAGTTTAGCTTCAGATTATAGTGCAGGAGTCACTTTTTAGTCTCGATTTTCGTACTGCAGACAGGGAGGATTGGTGAAGTACAGTACAACAACAACAACAACAACAACAACAACTACTACTACAACTACACAAAACTATTGTCTGATTTCTGGAGTAATCAGATCATTGACATCTGATAATCTGATTTCCTTCTGATTGGTCACACGTATGCGGGACATGGAGTATGTAGAAAAGGACTAATTGGTTTGGAAAAAAAGACAAAAATGAAAGAAACAATAAAGAAAAAGATTGAAAGAGTTATTTTGAATTGCATGACTTTGTCCTCCAAACACAATATTTACTCCAAATATGTTGTGTCACCAGGTGTTTTTGTTTGTTTCCTCAAACCAACAATCAAAGCTAAATGTTGGAGGAGCTGATTATACAGGCCATTATATTCATATTGAGAAAAATAATTATCGGATGACGCATTGAACTAAAATGCAGTTAAGATTAATATATTTAGAATTTTGCTAAAAATTATGAAAAATGCTATCCCAGAATAGCAATTTATGTTACTTCATATTTTTGTATTTGACAAATTAAAAATATAGGACGGTGACTTTATTTTGTTTAATTAATATTTAGAGAGTCAAAAAAGTTGTTTCTTTGTGTAAATTATACAAATAAATTGACTGGAATGAGTCCCTGGTGTGATGTCACTTCCTGTCCTTTTCTATAGATCTTTCAACGTTTTCTCCACAAATACCTTTTCGATCGGTGTAAAACTATCATTTATATGTACAACAGGCATAAATACACCGAATAAAGTCCAAATTAGAACATTGTAAAAACCTCTCTTACGTCACTTTAACGACAACTTAACTAATGACCACAAGATTTACTTTAAAGCCTCTTAAAACATTTTGCTGAGTTTAAAATGGACTCAAAACAACAGCGTTACGTACATCGCGCCTTTAAACATTTAAGATTTGAAAAGTCTGTGGGAAAAACAAACTCATTCAGATTCATTCAACATCATCTGGAGGATATGTCGGTGTAATCCCTCATTCGTCCAGGCGTGTTCCATAGTAGAAAAAGCTTCAGTTGTAGTCATCTGGACTCAGTTTGAAAAAATAGACGTTTCGACTCTCATCCAAGAGTCATTGTCAATAACAGAATTTAGGTCGAGAACTCCGATATTAATACTGTGTGGTATCATCTGGAGGACTAAAGCCTTGTGAGTCGTTCTCGGTCTTTTAACGTCCTTTTCCTTGTCATTTCCCGCAGTACTCCAGACTGTCCAAACAGTACGGGATGGAGATCTACGTGAAGAAGGAGCATCTCCACTACACGGGCTCGGTGAAGGAGAGGGGGGCGCTCTACCTGCTCTCGTCCCTCACACAGGTACAGCTGACACACTGGGCCTGCGCTCAACCTGCTTTAGCACCGTATTTTCTGGACTATAAGTTGCACCAGCCAAAAAATGCATAATAGAGAAGAAAAAATAATATATAAGTTGCACTGGAGAATGAAATGCAGTTGCAAGTGTGAAAATAACAAATAATATCACATATAATTCACTCCGGAGTATAAGTATATAAGTATAAATATAAGTATAAGTCGCACCCCGGCCAAAACTATGAAAAAAGGTGCGACTTAGAAAATACGGTACAATTAATTCCACTTTAAAGCCGGGGATAGTTCACGGTCAGACTGAGTTCACCGTATTTTCTGGACTATAAGTCGCACCTTTTTTCATAGTTTTGGCCGAGGTGCGACTTATATGTGATATTTATTATTCATTATTTTCACACTGGCAACCACAAGAGGGCGCTCTAGGCTCTAAGCGACGCAGAAGAAGAATCAGCACTTCCTCTACCTCCGGAGTTTGTGGAGTTGTTTAGAAGTGACACAGAGGAAGAAGAATTCAATGGATTTAGTGATACATTTCCCCCAAAAATGCGACTTATATTTGTTTTTTTTTCCTTCTCTATTATGCATTTTTTGGCTGGTGCAACTTATAATCCGGACAATACGGTATTTTTATCCTTGGTTTTCAGTCACGTATTTGTCTCGATTGCGAGTCAAACACACATATTTTGCTTGGCGGGTTAAGGTTTTTCTACACTGTTTCCTATCGCAGTGGCGTTTACGTATTATATAAACAGGATTAGACATCATAAAAACACATGCAGAACCTTCATGTACAAGTCACTGAGGCTCATGCAGTCGATTCATTTGATAGACTTCTGTGCCCGTCGCTCTTACACACCACATAACGTGAATAAAGTCGTGTGTAAACCCAGCACTTTCAGGCAGGCTGAAAGATCGCTTAACGCTTAATCAGCTCCAGCACAAAGCCTCTTATGCACCTTGACCCACTGCGGTGAGGGAAAGCACCGGGACACTGCTGTGAGGGAAAGCACCGGGACACTGCTGTGAGGGAATGTGCTGCTGTGAGGGAATGTGCTGCTGTGAGGGAATGTGAGGGAAAGCACCGGGACACTGCTGTGAGGGAAAGCAACGGGACACTGTTGTGAGGGAAAGCACCGGGACACTGCTGTGAGGGAAAGCACCGGGACACTGCTGTGACGGAAAGCACCGGGACGTGTGAGGGAAAGCACCGGGACACTGCTGTGAGGGAAAGCACCGGGACACTGCTGTGAGGGAAAACACCGGGACACTGCTGTGAGGGAAAGCACCGGGACACTGCTGTGACGGAAAGCACCGGGACGTGTGAGGGAAAGCAACGGGACACTGTTGTGAGGGAAAGCACCGGGACACTGCTGTGAGGGAAAGCACCGGGACACTGCTGTGACGGAAAGCACCGGGACGTGTGAGGGAAAGCACCGGGACACTGCTGTGAGGGAAAGCACCGGGACACTGCTGTGAGGGAAAACACCGGGACACTGCTGTGACGGAAAGCACCGGGACGTGTGAGGGAAAGCACCGGCACACTGCTGTGAGGGAAAGCACCGGGACACTGCTGTGAGGGAAAGCACGGGGACACTGCTGTGAGTGAAAACACCGGGACACTGCTGTGAGGGAAAGCACCGGGACACTTCGGTGAGGGAAAGCACCGGGACACTGCGGTGAGGGAAAGCACCGGGACGTGTGAGGGAAAGCACCGGCACAGTGCAGTGACGGAAAGCACCGGGACATTGCGGTGACGGAAAGCACCGGGACACTGCTGTGAGGAAATGTGAGGGAAAGCACCGGAACGTGTGAGGGAAAGCACCGGGACACTGCTGTGAGGGAATGTGAGGGAAAGCACCGGAACGTGTGAGGGAAAGCACCGGGACACTGCTGTGAGGGAAAGCACCGGGACATTTTTAGTTCAAGAAGAAATGTCATCGTTTGCTTATTTGAAATGGATCCGTTTGATTCAAAGAGTATTTAAAGCGCCCCCTGCAGGTCGGACGACTCACTGAACTAAAATGCAGTTAAGATGAATATATTTTGGCATTTTGCTAAAAAGTATAAAAATGTGATCACAGAACGGCTCATTTTTTAGGTTTATAATTTCACTTCCTGTTTGTGATCGATGACATCACACTAGGAAATGACCCATTAACACTGGGCAAAAACTCATCAAATGTCAAAAAAAAATTCTTTGACAAAAAATACATATATACGACTATATTTTGTAAGATTAACCTTTAGAGTCAAAATGTGGTTTCGTTTGTGTAATTTACGGACAAACTTTGACTGGTGTGACGTCACTTCCTGTCATTTTCTACAGATTTGTCAACGTTTTCTCCACAAATACCCGCTCGATTGGCGTAATACTATAATGTATATGTACAACAGGTATAAATACACTAAATAAAGTCAAAATTAGAAAACCGTAAAAACCTGTCATGGGCCCTTTAATCTCAACCACAAAAGAGGCGCATCATGACACAATACATGCGTTCGCGGTGACGTCATACATCCGGGACTTCCCTCATATCGGCCATTTTGAAAGGGGCATGCGATATATAATATATATAAACCACCACGACTGCATCCTTTTCTACGGCCTAATGAGCTACGAATACTTTGATTCTTTAGACAATAACGGCAAACTAAGGCACACGACAAAGCTAACATTCCTTGGTCTGACAACAGAGAAACGTCCTTACAGAACGCAGATTTTTGGCATTTTAGCCTCATCTATCCTGGATATCGTATGTAGTAGACGTGCTGTTGTGCCCCTTTCAAAATGGCGGACTCGGGTTGCTATTGTACAAAATCCCGGATGTGCGAACGCATGTATAACACCCATTTTGGGCCGCCCTCCCGTGTGTGGCAGGACGAGCAGAGGAAAGGCGTGATTGTGGCCACAGACTGTAACTTCTCGCTGGCCGTGGCTCATCACGCCGTGGAGCTGAAGATCCCGGTGTTCGCCATCATGCCCTCGGCCTGTTCTCCACCGCGACTTCGGGTTTACAGGGACTACGGCGCCATGGTCATCTCCTACGGCAGCACGGCCCAGGACGCCCGGAAACACGCCCAGCGCCTGGCCAACGAAAACCAGTACCTGTACCTGGAGGAGTAAGGAACGCTAATAAATACATTGTGTACAATAATAAGAATATAAACTGTACGCCTGCTCCTGCAACTTTTGATCGATAAATGGTTCACAAATGCTAAGAACGTACATTGTTTTTTGCATTTGTTGTTTTAGCATTTGTTGTTTTAGCATTTAGCATTGTTTTTCAGCATTGTTTTTAGCATTTAGTATTATTTTTTAGCATTTAGCATTGTTTTTAGCATTTAGTATTGTTTTTAGCATTCAGCATTAGATTAGTTTTAGCATTTGTCATTGTTTTTAGCATTTAGCATTATTTTCTGCATTTAGCATTGTTTTTAGCATTGTTTTTAGCATTTTGCATTATTTGTAGCTTTAGAATTGTTTTTAGCATTTAGCATTATTTTTAGCATTGTTTTTAGTATTTAGTAATGTTATGAGCATTTAGCATTGTTTTTAGCATTTAGCATTATATTTAGCATGGCTTTTAGCATTTAGCATTGTTTTTTTAACATTTAGCATTGTTTTTAGCATATAGCATTGTTTTTAACATAATTATTTTCAGCATTTAGCATTGTTTTTAGCATCAGAGTGGCCTTAATTGTGGCCTCTGAGTTGGAATGGATAATTAATATGAATATGAATTGCTCAGTAAGACAGATTTGTGAACATTTGAGAGATATGAGTCTTTTACATATACAGAATAAAGTGTTTCGTTTGTATTTTAGTTCGGTGTATTTTGCCTAAGCTTCTGTTGTTCACAAAGTTTCCAGTGAAGGCCTCGAAATCCGCCATTGCCCAAATGAGTACATGAGATAAAACTAGAACGATCTATCACCGCTGGGCTCACGAAGTTGCGTTTGCGCTGCAGAGACGAGAAGGAGTCGTACCTGGCAGGACTGGGCACCGTGGGGCTGGAGATCTTGGACCAGGTCTCCAAAGTGGACGCGGTTCTGGTTCCCGCCGCTGGACACTACGGGCTTCTGGCCGGGACCGCCGCCGCCATCAAACACCTCAACGCACGAGTCCAAGTCATCGTGAGTCGCGGAACGAGCGCGTTAGCTTATACTTGTACTTGTACTTGTACTTGTACTTGTACTTGAGTATAGTTTTGATCATGTAATAGGTAGAACAGCACTGCATTTCCTCTTCTATTTGGCCATCGCTGTAGTTTGAATTAGCATAATTTAGCTTTAATCAGTTTCATTGGAACATTTTATATTTAAAAAAATGATACTGATTTTTTTTTTAAGTACTCAGAGAAGTTTTTACTTATTTTATTAAAGTACAGTTTTGGAGGCAGAACTCGCATTCATCTTAAAACATGTCACTGTACTTTTACATAAGTACAAATATATGTACTCTTTCCATCACTGGTCTAAAAGTAAGATGAAAAAATGTGAATATGCAAATACAGAAACTTAGTATACTTTATCTACTACTACTGAACTAAATCGACTACTACCAAATCTACTACTACTAAATCTACTACTGATAAATCTACTACTACTAAATCTATAACTACTAAATCACTACTACTAAATCCACTATTACTAAACCCAATACTATTAAATCTACTACTACTAAATCTACTATTACTAAATCTACAACTAAACTTATCGACTACTACTAAATCTACTACTACTAAACTAAATCGACTACTACTAAATCTACTACTACTAAACTAAATCGACTACTACTAAATCTACTACTACTAAATCTACTACTGATAAATCTACTACTACTAAATCTATAACTACTAAAATCTACTACTAAATCCACTATTACTAAACCCAATACTACTAAATCTACTACTACTAAATCTACTACTACTACTACTAAATCTACTACTACTAAATCTACTTCTACTAAATCTACTTCTACTAAATCTACTACTACTAAATCTACTTCTACTAAATCTACTTCTACTAAATCTACTATTACTAAATCTACTACTACTACTACTAAATCTACTACTACTAAATCTACTTCTACTAAATCTACTTCTACTAAATCTACTATTACTAAATCTACTACTACTACTACTAAATCTACTACTACTACTACTAAATCTACTATTACTAAATCTACTACTACTACTAAATCTACTACTACTAAATCTACTACTACTAAATCTACTTCTACTAAATCTACTACAACTAAATCTACTACTACTACTAAATCTACTACTACTAAATCTACTTCTACTAAATCTACTACAACTAAATCTACTACAACTAAATCTACTACTACTAAATCTACTACTAAATCTACTACTACTACTAAATCTACTTCTACTACTAAATCTACTACTACTAAATCCACTGTACTTCTAAATCTACTAGTATTTAATTCGAAGTATGCAGAGAGTCAGATACTTTGGATCAACACTGTACATAAGCCGTTTGGTGTGTGGCTTCTTGACATAATCCCGTTTGTTAGTCCTTCAAGTTAAGCTCAAAAGAAGGATTAAAATATGGCTGCGGTGGAAAGTCTGAAGACAGTAAAAACAACACGAGCTGTCGTCGCTTAAAGAGACTCTTGATCAACTAAAGAGGGCGTGGCACAGTCTCTCAAAGGTATTTACCATAACAAATAAGCACAAAGTGATTCATTTGTAAAAAACTCACAATTCATCCCAAAACTCGATCAACTTTCTGCTGCAACTACGATAAAAGTTAGTCGACAAATCAAAAACGTCGGTTGACTAAGAAACTAAGACTGGTTAAAAGACTAAATGACTAAAATACGGACTCGTTGTAATTGTTTGTCTCCAGGGAGTGGAACCAGAAGGCTTCCCGCTGCTGCGCCAGTCTTTAAAAACAGACGGCCCAGTGCGGGACGTCCAGAGCAGCCCCAACAGGAAACTCTACGGAGGTTTGTGTTCCAGATGCCTTTAGTTACCATGGTGACCGGACGGCCCCTGTTTCCAGCCCCGTGTCCCAGCAGACGTATCCAAAACTGCTGATTTGTCCCAGTCGTCCCGGTGTTTGACCACTTTGAGACAACGGAAAAGAGGGGGATATGTTGTTGTTTCTTTTGCTAAAATTGAGAAATATGACTTTATTATGAGAAATATGACTTAAGAATAAGAAATGTGACTTTATACTAACAAAATGCACTCATTTCCACTGATAGAAGTCTCAGAGATTATGCACTGACCCACAAGTGAGCCTTGGACGGGCCGAGAGCGTATAAATGTACTAAATAACACACTTTATACAATGTTATGATTACACCCAGCACAACCCGAGGGCGTCCCAGACTTTAATCTTGAAAATCTGGTCCTCCTAGTTTAGAAAATATGTTTAATCATAATATATAATAAACATAAATGAGCCGTACTTTCTCCTCTGTTTGCAGATCTCACAGAGCTTTCATTAGGAGAGAATACGTTTCAACTTTGTAAGAAATATGTGGATAAAGTCCTGCCAGTCAGGTAAATATGCAGTATTCTGAGTGTATTATAGTCCTGCCAGTCAGGTAAATATGCAGTATTCTGAGAGTATTAAAGTCCTGCCAGTCAGGTAAATATGCAGTATTCTGAGTGTATTATAGTCCTGCCAGTCAGGTAAATATGCAGTATTCTGAGTGTATTATAGTCCTGCCAGTCAGGTAAATATGCAGTATTCTGAGTGTATTATAGTCCTGCCAGTCAGGTAAATATGCAGTATTCTGAGTGTATTATAGTCCTGCCAGTCAGGTAAATATGCAGTATTCTGAGTGTGTTATAGTCCTGCCAGTCAGGTAAATGTGCAGTATTCTGAGAGTATTAAAGTCCTGCCAGTCAGGTAAATATGCAGTATTCTGAGAGTATTAAAGTCCTGCCAGTCAGGTAAATATGCAGTATTCTGAGTGTATTATAGTCCTGCCAGTCAGGTAAATATGCAGTATTCTGAGTGTATTATAGTCCTGCCAGTCAGGTAAATATGCAGTATTCTGAGTGTATTATAGTCCTGCCAGTCAGGTAAATATGCAGTATTCTGAGTGTGTTATAGTCCTGCCAGTCAGGTAAATGTGCAGTTTTCTGAGAGTATTAAAGTCCTGCCAGTCAGGTAAATATGCAGTATTCTGAGAGTATTAAAGTCCTGCCAGTCAGGTAAATATGCAGTATTCTGAGTGTATTATAGTCCTGCCAGTCAGGTAAATATGCAGTATTCTGAGAGTATTATAGTCCTGCCAGTCATATAAATATGCAGTATTCTGAGAGTATTAAAGTCCTGCCAGTCAGGTAAATATGCAGTATTCTGAGTGTATTATAGTCCTGCCAGTCAGGTAAATATGCAGTATTCTGAGAGTATTATAGTCCTGCCAGTCATATAAATATGCAGTATTCTGAGAGTATTAAAGTCCTGCCAGTCAGGTAAATATGCAGTATTCTGAGAGTATTATAGTCCTGCCAGTCATATAAATATGCAGTATTCTGAGAGTATTAAAGTCCTGCCAGTCAGGTAAATATGCAGTATTCTGAGAGTATTTAAGTCCTGCCAGTCAGGTAAATATGCAGTATTCTGAGAGTATTAAAGTCCTGCGTCTTCTCACATGGATATTAACGCCGTCGTTGCGTTCGCAGTGAGGAGGATTCTCTGGTCGCCATGTTGCGGTTTCAGGAGTTCGAACGCACCGCGGTGGACGTGGAGGCGGCCATGGGGCTGGCTGCCATAGCGACGGGAGCGCTGCCCGAGCTCAGAGGGAAAAGGTCAGCGCGTTTGTCAGGATTTGTTGCGTATAAAACCCACTCGACTGATTTATATATAAAGCTTTATAAACTATTTAAATTGTCGATTGTCACATTGTATTTGGTTGAAAATTATTATCTCGCTGAAACCTTCGCGATACATAATATCTTCAAATAAACTACAGTATTAATGAATATATATATATATATATTTTTTTTTTTTTACATTTGATTTAATAATGCCCCTGTATTTGTTATAAAGGGTATTTTTTAGAGTGTGTATTATGGTCCAGAAGATAATGATTAGAATGACCATAGTACAATTAGCCAATCAAAATACAGTTACTGTCACTTTAAGTCGACTTGTCACGATTAATACAATTATATTTTTCATGGGATGTTAAAGGACTGTGATGCTACTATTTATTTAGTTTACCTTCTTTGCCCCAAAAGGAAAATTCTTAATATTAAAAAAAACATTTATTTGCTTTAATGGACAATAACACAGCCAATGTTTAAAATAATAACAATAATAATAATAATAATAATAACAATAATAATAATAATAATAATAGTAATAATAATGAATACATTATTTAATAAAATAAAGCAATTAAAGTGACGCAAAGTTGAAATTCTTACTTTTTAATTTCAGAATATTCCAGTTTTGCTTTGAAAAATATGGTCAAAAACGGATATAAATAGTATACGTTTGATTTGTTTCATTGGCGTATTTTAAGTGTGACGTCAGAGGTGTTGTGCGTTCAGGGTGGCGATGGTGGTGAGCAGTGCAAACATGGACCTGGACCTGGTCCGTCAGTGCATGGACCGCGCCCTGGTCCTGGACGACCGGGTCAGTAAGTTCTCGGTGCCCGTCGGAGAGTGGCCCGGAGACATGGCCAAGCTGCTGGACACGCTGTCCCGGGAGGACGTCAGGTGGGTCCCGAACGCAGACAACACGGAGGAAAAGGACCCATTTACAACGGGTTTTAATTATACTCGTTTACTGTTAGAACTGACTGATTTGAGTTTAATGTAAATAAATCTGACAGGAGTTCAATTCTGTATCATCTTAAATTGCTAATGGAGTTTTTTTTAATTATTATTATTTAAATTAGCTCTCTCAAAGCCTTTAGTACATCGCTAGCGTTACTTTTCACATCAACTAGAACTGGAACAGCTTTAACGGCTTCTTCAGATCAATATTTAACAGATCAATATTTTCACGGATCTGTTTTTTTGCATTTGACTTTAACATGTTCTGCGTTTGTGTTGGATCAGGCTGTTGGACGTGTGCCACCGTAGTCATGGAGACAAGTCGGACCTCTTTAAAACAAAGGTATGTGATCTGTGCGTTTTTATATATACAAGGAACTACTTTTTACAGTTTGTATGTGACACTCGTTGCTCACACGTGCTCGTCCTGTCGTCTCTTATACATTCTGTGTTTTTTTCACAGTTTAATTGGTTGTTTTTTGTTCTTTTGTTTCATGTTTTTTGTTTTGTTGTTGCTGCTCAATAGTTTGAACCGTCATTTTACTCATCAAGATTGAAAAAATCCAAAATAAAAGTGTAAATGAGCTCGGTGTGGCCAAGAACCTCGCGATACAACGGGCGTGTCCCAAACAGAGGTCTTTTTATTGCGCTGAATGTGTTGAAATGTACAGTTGGCAGTGCCTTTAATATCAAAACGCTTTTTGAATGAACTCCTTTTTTCAGCTGAGTTGCTTTTGATTCATTGTACACAAAAACATAAGGCCTGGGGGCCAAATCAGGCCCGCCAAGCAATTTAATCTGGCCCACGACCATCTTCGAAATATTGAAAAAATAAAATAAAAAATGTCGTTTCCTGGTTTCGTTCTGGGTCGCACTAGTTTAGACCTGGTTTAGTCTTGGTTTAGTTCTTGTTCAACTCAGCTTTAGACCAGTTTAGATTCAGGGTTAGTCCCGGTTCAGACCTGTTGGAACTAGTCTAGTCCTAGTCTAATTCTGGTTCAGTCCTGATGGGCAGTTTAGCAAAGTTGTTGAAGCATTTTGCGTGTTCTTCCCGTGCAGGTGGAGTGTGTGGTGGAGACGCGGGACCGAGCACAGAGCGCGCAGCTGCGGAAGACTATGAGCGGGCGCTACCCTTCCCTGACGTGGCTGGAGCGGTGATGGCGCCCACTCAGAAACGCCAACGGAAAACGAACGTCCGCTACCGGGATGGAAGTCGACAAGTGGCCACCACGGCAACTCATTTAATTTTCCTTCGTTCTCATAGTCTGATCCGTTACTGTTCCTCAAGTTTGTGAGCGGCTTTACAAACATGAACTTTCTCAAAGACTAATAAAGTTAAATTTGACAAAAACAGCAAGATAAAATACAGTTCTTTACATTTAGGTGTGTTTTTTGGGCTGTAAAATGAACAAAAATACAGAATTTTGCTTTTGAAACAGTCATGATTATTACTTTTTGGTTCTTACGATTATATTGTGACCTGAATAATCACAATTATCGATTAAACTGATCATCGTGACATTCCTGCTGTCAAGGCTTTTATTTGTATTTCACATTCACACTAGAAATTGACCAATATATTTGTTTCTGCCCATATTTTACGGCCGATTTTCATAATATACATCTAGAAAAATATACGTAATTTAAACTAATCTTTTCACTGCTCTGCATAGTAAAAGTATAATAAGAAATTGCAATTATTATTATTTTTGTTACTATTTATTCAGGTAACAGGTTTCACATTTAGCCAATGCCATCATCGCACTGAATAAAACCGCTTTATTTTAGCTTTTTACGTCTTTTGTTCGTTGTCGTTTGCTGGAGGTTCAAGGCCAAAGGACAAAACGATAAAAAGAGCAAATATCGGCAAAAATGATCTTTATTAAAACTGCAGTAAAGTACAGAACAAATACTGTGACAAACGCCCTCACCGCAGACGTGCACCGTGAGGATCTGTGGTCGACCCGTACACAGAAAATACCAATACCGTATTTTCTGGAGTATAAGTCGCACCAGCCAAAAAATGCATAATAGAGAAGAAAAAAACATGTGTGATGTTTGTGTGCCCTTTGACCTCGTCTTGGTTCAGGCCGTTTAAGGCGGGGTTAATGCTCTTAGGGGCCAAAGCGCGGGGCACGGGGGGTTTTCACGCCGGGACGTCCAACCGGGCAGCTCCCGGTCACTAACGCGTGTGTGTTCACTCTGAATGTGTGTCCAGTGTTTTACGGCTGCGAGATGTACGGCAAAAGTGACAAATAACTAAATACTGTATTTTCCGGACTATAAGTTGCACCTTTTTTCATAGTTTTAGCCGGGGTGCGACTTATACTTATATTTATACTTATATACTCATACTCCGGAGCGACTTAAATGTGATATTATTTGTTATTTTCACACTTGCAACTGCATTTCATACTCCAGTGCAATTTATACATGTTTTTTTCTTCTCTATTATGCATTTTCTGGCTGGTGCGACTTACGAAAATACGGTACATCCTCGTGACGCCGAGACATCTGACAAACATGTGACGTTTTATAGTTAAAATGATGAAAAAGCCACATTTTAATTCCAGATTATTCAGTCTAAATGAGCCTCGGTTTAGTCTTTGTTAAGTATTTACAGTTTTACTAACAATCTTATTACATCATATACTTATTATTACTTATCATTATATATTCAAATATTTCTATCATAATAATAATGATATTGCAGTACTTATATTACAAAGATGTCCAATATTCCCTCATTTTCATTCAGACTACAGTGGTCTTTTTATATTCATAACTTTATAAAAAACACATTATATTTTCACTGAACAATGTGTAAATGATTTTAAACGTCACTTATCGCTTTACATTTCATCTTTATTTTTTATGTTTATGACAAAACAAAGGGCACAACAAATCTGACCTGTTGTTTTCAGACTGAGGGATGAATCTAGAGCAGTATTAATAGGAAATACTCTTCTGTTCTAATTACAGGCTGCGCAATTAACATATCAAAGCTTTTTATTGCCATTATATTTCACATTTTCCAATTAACTTACTAACTTAAGGTAATAGGAACTAAATACTATTCTGTGTCTTTATTCCCTCTGCGATTGGATCATTGAACTCTGATGCTTTTATGACCTTTATTATGTATATATTCTATTATCATATACATTATTTATTCCTCTCTTGTGTTCTGGATGTGACGGTCATGACATAAACATCGCGCTCGTCGTGTGCGTTTCATTGAGATTTCAAATGAATTCTCCAACTTCAGTGTAGTTCAAAGTCACGTTTTATTGTTCAACATTTTTAGTTTCAGTGAAATCTAAACACTTCAGAATTCATTAGTTTTTACAGTTTCTTTAGCACAAACTCCCAAACCAAACACAGTGGAATGTAAACATGAAGAAACCATTTCAATTAATTTCAATTGCATAAATATCAACATTACAACCAATTTTACAGCATACATTCACTAAATAAGAGTTAAAACCATTAAAAGATACAGCAATAAAGATGGGAGTGCTGTTTAAATAGTCTTAAATGTGGTTAGTTTCCTCAGAGCGTTTAAGGCAGAGGCGATTGTTGCTGGTGTATGGTGTAGTGTTTACGTCGTCCTGTAGGGGGCGATTGTTGCTGGTGTATGGTGTAGTGTTTACGTCGTCCTGTAGGGGGCTCCAGGGGTCACTGCTGTTTGTGGCGTTTGGGGTCAAACTTCAGGAGGATCCCGAGAGACGCCAAGCCAAACAAGAAGGTCTGAACGAACCACAGCAGACGAGCGCTCAGGGCGTGGACGCCTTTGTCACTGTGAGAGGAAAGAACCAGAGAAACATGCATGAGAAACACACATATATAATATAATATATATATATTTTTTTTTTTATTATTATTATTTTAAATGTTGAACTATAGATAGTGTATGCATCTTATCTCCAGACCAACAACTGGAACAAAATAAAATTCTTCACATTCAGATCTGTTTTTTGGCCAGTAGATAAAAACATATTTAATTTTGCTTCAAAAATGGTCACGATTATTATTTTTTTGGTTCTTACAATTAAATTGTGACCTGAATAATCACAATAAAAGTCACAATTTGGCAGTTTTTCTGGTTTTTGATTTGTAAATGTGTTCAAGTTTCTTCTCCCTTTGTCAGCCTGATAAAACGACAACAGCTCCCTCTGCTGGCCCAAAGCAGTACCTGCAAACCTTCTGTGAATACAAGGCCTCGACCACGTGGATGGCGACCGCGGCCCACCATCTGAAAAACACACCACAGTCAAAGTTATGCATCGAAACTCTCGTCCCGGGTCCATCAGAGCCTCGACCACGCCCTCCTCTGTAAATGTGCAGTGTTTATAATCCTAACGGGCGCTCAACGGGCGCTCAACGGGCCGAGTCGTTAGTGAAGTAACGTTTAACGAGAGCGAGAGTGAGAGGATGTTTACTGCCCAATAAACAATAACATCGTAAGAGGAAATACTCCATTATTATTTAAATGTCGCCATTGTAACAGCAAATTTTATTTTAATTTCATATCCAAGAACGCCGGTGTTTCCAGTTACTAAAAGAGACTGTGGCGCCCCCTAGAGTCTAATTGTGTCTAAAACAAACTAAACGATGGACTAGAATGACAAATAATACTTTTGGCTTGTTTTATGACGTTAAAAAGCATATTTGAAGGTTGAATAGAGGCGTTTGATTCTACGTTTGTATAAAATAGAAATGGGTTCAGCTTTTCGACCAAAGTCTCTGAACAAACTCTGTTGCGACAGGAACTTTTCATTCATAACTCTGAAATTGTCTGTTGATATTCATACTTTTAACTCTGAACTTGAGAAAACACATCCTGGTAATCATCAGCAAAGTCAGATTGTATTTTATATATAATTGGTTTGAGTGTATTTTACTGAGTTAATGCTAATAATGACTATGTAATTGTGATGAAGATGTGAAGCAGCAGGAGCCAAATCTGGCTTTGCTTTATCCTTTGAAAATAAAATGAATACAATGAATATAAAATAAATATAAAATAAATAAAAATGAAATACAATAAATTAAATAAAATAATGATGCCGTTATTAGCAGCCACGCCCTTTCCCTGAGAGAAATGTTACGTTGAGCACTAGAAAAAAGGCTGAGAACTGCTGTATAATGCTCCAATTAGTAAGAGGTATTTCATTTAAGCTTGAGGTGCATTTGACCCGTCCTTCATCCCCGTCTCCAGACCCTGAGCTCAACTCGGCCAGGACCTTCTAAGCTGGAGGACTTTCTGTGCGTTTCTGACCGCTGCTCACCCTTTATACAGGAGGTCGGCGTGATTCTCCACCAAGTATCTGCAGAAGGTGCCGAACGGGCCCAGGAGGTCATAAGGGATGACCTCTGGAGCAAACACCACACACTGGAACAGAGGACATGCTTGTCACGTCACCAACTCACATAATAATCAAGGGCTAGAAACATTCAGTATTGATTACTTTAGGAGTCAACTAGCTTTTAAACACATCTTAAACACATAAAGGTTGAAATATGCCGACTGAAAGCTTCTAGAGGAGAGAATATTTACAAAATCTTAAAACAAAAACTGAAATTGATTCTTCTTTTTTGACATTTTGATTTAATATCGCAGCTGTATTTGTTATAAAACATCTTTTGAATGTCTTAAAGAACATTTATTTGTCCTACAATGAGTTTAAAGGTCATTTTAATAGTCGACTGGTCACAATAATTCAGATTAATCATCGCAGCCCGAATAAATATGCAAAGTTTTAGAAGATGCGAGCACAAATATCAACCAAAACCCTCAAGACATAACATAAGTTCAAACTGGTGGTCATGGTTAAACTACAGACTTTTCACTCTTTTAAGAATGAGATGTTCCAAGTCCTGGGGCTGAACTCAGTTTTAATGTTTCTCTCTGTTGAACTTCATCATGTGAATGTTGCTTTGGTTTCTGCATTTGTTTGTGGCCGATACAAACCCGATAACGCTGGAGGTCAAAGACGTTACAATCACTTTAAAAACATAATCAGATTTTAAAAGTGCGCTGCAGAGAGAATTGTAGGTGAATATTTGGATGCGTCGTGAGCCTAAACAAACAGGACCTCTCTGTTTATTTCATGTGTACAAAGCCCTCAGTGACGTGCTCTTTCAGGTCACAAAACAAACAGTTCTGAGGAGAAAAAACACAGCAATGACGCAACAATATTGACATAACTTTTATGTCCGTGTCTTGGGGGGAGTTGAGGGGACCGATTGTTTACAGACCAAAATGTTCCCGAATTTAGACACAAATGTGATATTTAAAGGAGCAAATAGTTGTCCGTGCCAGTGCCAATATGTTCGATGTTTCAAAGTTGGTAAAGTTTGATTGTTTTGCTCTTTATTTTGATGAAAAAGATGCTCAGGATGGACGAGAAATGAATGATTTAAATGAATGTTGACACTTTCTCTTAAACGTAACCATCTCCAAGCATGTTCCTAAACCTAATCCCAATCCTGACCTTAAACATTGTAAACCCGTTACAAAAACCTAAACTGATTCTGAACCGGTTTGACAAATTAACTGTTGTCAAAATCATAACGTAATGTAATGACCATTTAACTCACAGTTTACTAGTTTTTATCATGTTTTATTCCTGCACAACACACAATGAAGGCAAAGCTTAGATATGCTTATTATTATGATTATTATGGAAAGGACATGCAATACTTTGTCATGTACTTTGCATATTTTTATCAGGTAAAAGGTTAAGAAGTCAGCTCTACTCATTTACAACGACTTATTCGACTTTTTTATTCACAAATTGCAACTTGACTGAGCTAAAAAATAAAAAAAATACAAGATAAATGTTAACCACAGGCACAGAGTAAAAATAATGAATAATTAAACAGTAATAATTGGAAGAAACACGTCATATGAACTTTAATTTATTCAGGTAACCTTATCTATCAACGGTGGACTTGTGACTTCGACCTGCTGTTGCCCATAGTTACCACACCTGAGGAGGCACAACACTTTACGGTTCACTTAAAAACAAGCAAAAATAATTGTTGACAAAAATACGACAGATCGAATACACGAGAATGCAAAAAGTCGATTAAAAAGTGTGTTCGTGGCGTCGATTCACAACCCGGACGGTATTTGTCGCGACACCCGGCGGAGCAAAGTGGCGATGGTAAACAAACAAAAGCTCTTCACGTGTAAAATACTCTCAGCGGTTTGAAAAGATAAACTTACGGCGAAAAAACCCACGGACAGCGTGACGGCGACGACCCACGGCAGGCTGGTCCTCCTGAAGTAGTTTGTCACGTCGCTTTTGGCCATCTTTGCTGCTGCAGCTGCGGGTGGTGCGGCAGTCAAATGTGTCCGTGTTCCAAACAGCAGCGAGGAGGAGGAGGCTGCACCGCGCGTGGCAGAGGATGAACAACCGCGTCACTCACGGGCTCAGCATGGTTATTAAACATATTTAGTTTGTTTGTCATAATTATCAATCGTGTATATTACTGTGCTCCAACAAATGCTCTTTTTATCAAATTAAAAACCTTAAATTGTGACGTCTATTAGGCTTTTAAACTGTAACTGCGTCAAAGAGAGCTTTAAACTGAGAGACAGATTGTACAGAATCAGATGATCTAGTATTTTACAGAAAGAAAATGCAAGGATTAACTTTAAAAACAGATGTATCTCTTTCAGAGGAGTTTATTTATGGAACCGTTTGGATGAAGCATTAATTGTACACATTTAAAAGAACATTTAAGTCTAATGTAATAGGATAATATAGAGAAATGATTGAATAACTGGATGCATCATGTTTTTCCTTTGTCCATTGACTGAAGAAAAATAAAGTAACAAACTTTATGTTCCCCAGGTCAGAGTGTGCAGACGATCAATGTCACACAGGGATGGAAGTCAGGGTTTCCACGGTTACTGTTGTGATTATTGTGAGAAGAAACAATTTAATAATGACTGACACATTGACAAATCAACAATAAAATCATACTTCACATCGTCTCATTGTGGCATAGATCACGTTCAACTTTCTGAATGGGAAAGTAAAGTTGAAGTGAATATAGTAAAACACATTTGAATATATTTTTGGGGAGTAGATTGAGCTGAAATGACTTATTATTGTCTTTAGTTTTTAATGATTGCATTGTAGTGATGTCAAGATGATCTGGTTAATCGATAATCATGATTATTCAGGGCACAATGCAATCGTAAGAACCAAAAAGTTATAATTGTGGCCATTTTAGAAGCAAAATTAAGTCTTTTAAATTAAATCTAGACCTAAATTTAAAAAAAAAAAATAATAATCTGTCTGTTTTTGTAAAATGTAACTGTATTTTGTCTTTCAGAAAGTTGAGTTTAATAAAGTCGGTCACAAACTAGAGAAACACTGACATGCCAGACCACGAGACTGAAAGAAAATTAAAGATTCGACTGTTATTTAGTCACAGTCTCAATAATGATGAATACTGAATTGTATATCGTGACCCCTTTAATACATTCTGACCTAAATAATCCTAATGATCAAATAACTGCATAAACCTGACCTCCTCCTATTAACACAGCAAGTTAAAAATAATACAGTAAATGCTAAAAAGGAAGGATTACATTAGAAACAATTGACCTCATTATATATTATTACCCTATAATTATAAAATGCCACTTCATAACGTGTTTATCCCGGTTGCAGTTGCACCTCACAACCACTTGGCGCACAAATTAGCCTTTAATGTCATTTAAAGGTCGCTCCATCTCGCAATTTAACGCCAAAATACACGTTATTTCACATCCTGTTCCACTCTGGGCCACACCGGCTGTCGCATAACTAATATTTCAATGAATGGCCCAGTGTTTATGATAAAGACGGGGCTGCTGCTGCGTCAAACCCTTAATAAAAGATGTTCTTAAAGATCTTCTCTTGAAAAACAGAGCTCTCGCTGTTCGCAGAGCGTTCCACGTGTTTCCCGCTCGAGCGCTCGGTCGTTCACGCCGAATTTCGCGTAGTTTATCTCCGGTCGTTTTGCTGTCGCTCTGAGATTGATAAAGCAATCACATGACGTTTGTGTGCGAGATGCAAATCCCCACAATGCACTGTGATTCTCAGCCAGACCACTCAAGGCAAATGTGCATTATCTAATCCAATTACACCAAAAGGGCTTGTGTTAAGACGACGTTTAGAATGTGGAGTTAAGGCAGAGTTTGCTCGACTTCGCTGAGGTTTCGTGCCCGTTTCTTTGTCTAGTTTTTTTTTTACGTTACTTCGACACAGAGTTGAGCAACTTCCGGTCTGGATAAGGCCTGTGTCTAATCTAATCTGATGGGATTTGTTAACGTTTACGGGAGAGTCGTTGATCCCAGGCTGGAACTGACCACTGTCCAGGAAGTGGATAAAGACTAAACTGCGCCGGGTGATAAACGTAGCTGCGTAACGTTCCGGGGAAAGCAATGATATCGCCGTGGAGACCAGCAGGCGACGAACCCTCCAAAATGTACATAGTGCACCTTTAAATAAAGCTACACATATTTTTTTTTAATTGTGAAAAAAAAACGTGAATGAATTGCAAATTATGTTTCAATTTTTATTAAGTGTTGACTTATTTTCAAAACCTCATATTATTATTATATTAAAGAAAATTGTGAATGACTTTTTGACATGAATGACATTAAAAAAATGCTATTTTATTTTTTTATTACTATTATTAAAAACCTCATATTAGGGATGTCATTATTGTCTATTAATCAATTTTTATGTCTTTTCCTGTAACAAAAACCTAATAAAACTGACAAAATAACAAATAATCTAATATATTTCTTATTATAAAGTTGACAATACAGTTTATTTGTAAGTAAAAAAGAGTCATATTGGTGCATACTTACTCCAAAAGAGCAAACCTAAAAGTAAAGCAGCTACGTAAACTTTACTTCATTCAGAAAGTTTGATTTCCTCTTAAATACAACGAGAACGAGTGTGAATTAAAAAACGTTTTCTTGTTTAAATCACGTCTCGTTCCACAACAATCGCCACGTTCCTCCCACATCGTTCACCGCCCCGTATCGACATAAAACAAAAACCCCGGTCCGTGCAGCTCGTAAGTCACTGCCCGCGTCGGGGTCAAAGGTCACCGTCGCTTGGCCCGGACATGTCACACGTTTGTGAGCCGAGCGTGTCATTAATCAACGCGACAGAGAAACAGGCTGTGCATGACAAAAGGCCGTGACGAGCTTGTGCCGCTAATGCGTTGGTGCGGGTCGGGCGCGGGTCGGGCGCGGGTCGGGCGCGGGTCGGGTGCGGGTCGGGCGCGGGTCGGAGGCTGGTCAGAGGCGAGTTGGGTGCTGGGCGGGTGCAGGTCGGGTGCAGGTTGGGAGCAGATGGGTGCGGGTCGGAGGCAGGTTGAGTGCAGGTCGGTCGCGGGTGGGTCGCGGGTCGGGCGCGGGTCGGAGGCTGGTCAGAGGCGAGTTGGGCGCTGGGCGGGTGCGGGTCGGGGGCAGGTTGAGTGCAGGTCGGGTGCGGGTCGGAGGCTGGTTGGGTGCTGGGCGGGTTCGGGTCGGAGGCAGGTCGGAGGCGGGTAAGGTGCTGGTCAGAGGCGGGTTGGGTGCGGGTCGGGTGCAGATGGGTGCGGGTCGGAGGCTGGTTGGGTGCTGGGCGGGTCGGAGGCTGGTTGGGTGCAGGTCGGGTGCTGGTAAGGTGCGGGTCGGGTGCTGGTCGGAGGTGGGTCGGGTGCTGGTCGGGCGTGGGTCGGGTGCTGGTCGGAGGTGGGTCGGGCGCGGGTCGGGTGCTGGTCGGGCGCGGGTCGGGTGCTGCTCAGAGGCGGGTCGGGTGCAGGTCGGAGGCTGGTCGGGTGCTGGTTGGATGTTAAAACAGGAATCGGGGATCAATGGCGCGGAGGCTGATTGAGTGCTGGTCGGAGGCAGGTCGGAGGCGGGTCGGGTGTGGGTCGAAGGCAGGTCGGAGGCCGGTCGGGTGTGGGTCGGAGGCAGGTCGGAGGCGGGTCGGGTGCGGGTCGGGTGCGGGTCGGAGACTTGTCGGGTGCTGGTTGGATGTTGAAACAGGAATCAGGGATCAATGGCGCGGAGGCTGATTGCGCCGTTGCCTTTGTGTAAAAACGCTTCCGTCGACTCAGCGAAACGCAGACAGAGGCTTATCACATTCACATGTTCCAGATTCAGATTCACTCATTAACTATTATTGAAGTGGACGTTTCCTCGGGGGAAACGGCTCATTTACAAACAAGTGTTTTAATCTTCTTTTCTGCTGCAGCATTGAGAAACACTTTGTGAGAATAACGTCACGTAAACTCGCCTTAGCAAAGCACGAAAGATCAAAGGGTTAATTCATAGTTTATTAAGAATGATTCAGTGTTGGAAAGAAATACATTTAGACTCAAATTGACAATGGATAAATTTGACGGACTTTTGGACAAAATGGGACGTGTTTCTTTTTATTTCTTCATTTGTTTTTTCAACATATGAAAAATAGTCTGATTTAAGTCTAAACTCTTCCCCAAACAGGCTTTTACTGACTGAAGATTGATGATAAAAAAAAAAACACAAGTACATTACTGGCGATTAGACTAAATCTTGATTAAAATTCAGTAAATTCTCCAGTCTGCGATTTGACAATTTAGATTTAATTTGACTGCAACATTTCTTTTTTTGTTTTAAATTAGTTTTTAATGTCTGTTCAACCTAAACTACCTTTTATAATCATTCTTTCTTATGCATTTATTTATACTTTTTCTACTTTTTCTAATACTTTTTATCTATTTATACTTTTCTCAAACATTCTTATGGATCTATTTATACCTTTTGTAACAACACTTTCTTATTTTACCTTTTACCTTTTGTAATAACACTTTCTTATTATACCTGTTGTAATAACACTTTCTTATTATACCTTTTGTAATAACACTTTCTTATTATACCTGTTGTAATAACACTTTCTTATTAAACCTTTTGTAATAACACTTTCGTATTATACCTTTTGTAATAACACTTTCTTATTATACCTGTTGTAATAACACTTTCTTATTATACCTTTTGTAATAACACTTTCTTATTATACCTGTTGTAATAATACTTTCTTATTATACCTGTTGTAATAACACTTTCTTATTATACCTTTTGTAATAACACTTTCTTAGTATACCTGTTGTAATAATACTTTCTTATTAAACCTTTTGTAATAACACTTTCGTATTATACCTTTTGTAATAACACTTTTGTAATAACACATTTGTAATAACACTTTCTTATTACACCTTTTGTAATCCTGTTGTCTTGATCAGTCTTTATTAAAGTCGCGCCTCGTCCCAGCGTCACACGCTCCGTCGTCATCGTGCTCAAGTGGTTTCGATGGGCCGCTTTGACCTTGTGCTGTTTGATGGTCATTAGGTGATAACGACACAGGGGGGGTCCCACAGCGCCCCCCCCTGACCCGTGCCCACCCTCCCCACTCCCCCAAACCTCAGCCTCCAGCGCGGCCTTCTGGGAGCTCAGGTGAGGCCTATAAAAGGGGGTCCCGGCAGCCACAGGGGGACACGACACGGACAACGCGAGAACTCGTCCTCCACTTCAGCCCAAAGGGATCGAGAGAGCGACATGTGGAAGGAAACGTGCAACGGTGAGTCAAGAAAGCACTAGAAAACCATCTGCTGTCAGTTTGAGCCTTAGTTTTATTCATTATTGAGTTGTTTATTTAGTCAGGAAAACTATTATAGCTCAAATAATGCGATGCTAAACTAGAGTGCTTTGGTATTTAGTCTAGATTTAGATTAAAAAATGAAACCTTGTCTGTGTTAATGTTTAAACTCGTCCAATAACGTCTTATTTTATTAGTATTGTACAAAATATTACAGCAATAATAACATTAAGAACACTCGCTACGTCTAGAAAAGGTTTTAAATGTTCTAATGTTCAGTTTACGCCTTAGTTTTCTTCTGTTTTTATCAGAAAGTCTCGAAATTGTTTATTCATTTAGGTAAAAATAAGACTTAAAGATAGATTTAGGAAATATATCGAGAAAAAAAGAAAAGATAATATGACGATTTCTGTTTTGGAGCTATTCAAATATCGAGTTTAACAGTTTAAGAACTACAAATATAACAAACTTGCTGTGTAATATTTAAAATAAAGAGATAGATGTGATTTTTCTGCACTTTTACAGCCCTGTCACGTTGAGACAATACTTCAAAAAAGTAATTTACTTTATTTTATTTGAGTTATTTTAGTCATTAGCGCCTAATCCAAGCTAAAAAACAACTGCTAAACTGGAGCATTTGTTAAACATTGTCAATAAAAGCTTAAAGTTAGCAGTGAAATAACGGCCAGTGCAATTGTTTATCATAGTATTCCACAAAATATTACAGAAATAACAAAATACTCAGACTATACGAACAGAAACAGTAGTAACGTAGCTCACAGTGACTTCATATTCCGCATTTCCCGCCTCCAGACGATGCCAGGTCCCTCGGCTCCAACATGGCGTCCTCCCTGGGCTCCAACATGGCATCCTCCCTGGGCTCCAACATGGCGTCCTCCCTCGGCTCCAACATGGCGTCCTCCCGGAACGCCAGTCGCAGGAAAAGGACCAGCTTCTCCAAAGAGCACGTGGAGCTGCTGAAGGCCACGTTTGAGACCGACCCGTACCCGGGGATCAGCCTCCGGGAGAGCCTGTCCCAGAGCACCGGCCTGCCCGAGTCCCGCATACAGGTACTGCCATATCAGGGATTGTACTTCTATTTTATACTAGCAAAAGTACTATTATCAGTGCTGTGGAAAGTACTGGATGTTGTGCGCAGGGACGTGAGTCAAAACGCTGCAGTATCACTCGTAACGCTTTAAAAGTAAGGTTCCTTAAGTCGTTATAAAGCGTTAATAAGCACTAGATTAGCATTAGCATTTGTTTGTTAGCATTTACGGTATAATGTGTTTATTAGCATTCATCACTTGGCTCTTGAAAACAGTTGAAAAAGCAGCTTACTGTATTAATGCGCTCATGTATATTTAATTAATTGTTTATTAAAGCACTTATTAAAATGTATTTGGTGTTATAAGCCATCTAAGTGCTTATAACTAGTGCTTATTAATGCATTATAAATAGTTTACTAAGGAATCGGATTGTAAAGCGTTACCAAATGTACTTTGAGAGGTAAAAAAGTAAATAATTTGGAGTCATAAGTAATAATATTTGTTAAAAATGAATAGATTTCTCAATTAATGTTCATATTACATTTATTTTATACAGTTTTGTTCGCTCAAAGCTTCGACTAGAACTCAAATAATACTTCTTTGTTCGGTTTGTAATCAACGCACAATAAAACTATGAACCTTTTACACTTCGCTACAATCAAATTTAATAGATTGGAGATTTTTGGAATAAATTTTCAGAAACGTTTACGCGGAGAAAACGGAGGAAACGTCCAAACCAAGGCTTTTCTCGTCGTTGCGTTGGGATTATAACTCGCTGTGAGCCGCGTTACGTGCACGATCCCGCAACAGGAATTCAGTGAAATCGTCCGCTCAGATAAAATAACGTTATCTTTACGCCCGATATTGATAGAAGGAGTAAATCAATGGCACCGGAACATGCGCCTCTGTTTTCAAATGTTTCCGGTGCAGCCGCAGATAGCGCTATCATCACGTCACATTATCTTATGCGAGATGTGAACAAAGAAGATCATTAACCAGGAGTGGCAAAGTACAAGCTCAGTTGATGCTAAAGATGTTGAGCCACTGTTAAAGCTGTAAAAGATTAGAGCCAAAAGTGGAGCGACAGAGCTTGATTTATAATATTCTTCCTTCTTGAACTCGCTTTTCTTTGACATTTGGCAGATTTGGACTTTTAAAAAGCTTTTTCTGAAATGTTCTTTTCACAACGGCATTTTTGCATTTTATTTTTGCCTCTTTTGTCATTTTTTATGTTGTGTTTTTAATTGGTATAGTGAAGCACTTTGGAACATGTTCAGAAAAGCACTATTCAAATAAATTATAACACATGGAAATTAAATAAAAAAAAATTTAGTGGTCATACAAAACTTTCTTAAAATTTCACCTAAATAAGCTGAAACTTTTAGAGCTGCAAAATGAATATTGTAGTTGTCAGTAAAAAAAAAAGATTATTTCTATTGTACATTGAAACTTTATTTATTTATTTATTGAGACTTTATATATTATAAACCAATTAATAATATATAGAGAATATTTACAGAAAAACTGTGTTGATGAGTGTATTATTGTATTATTATAATTTCTTCACATTTTGATTTAATAAATATGTTGTAACGTCTTTTAGCGTTTGAATTGTGCAAATGACAGTTATGAATCATCAAAATACAGATATATTATTTTTTTTATAGCCGACTCATCATTAATTACCATCATCGTTAATCAGTTCATCGTTGCATCTTTTCTTCTGATGTTTTCTTCAAATATTTGACGTTCTAAAGAAACTTTCATGCATTTATCTCTGAACATCTTCCCTTTTCTCCAGGTTTGGTTCCAGAACAGACGAGCTCGCACTCTCAAATGCAAAGGCGCCAAGAAGTCTCCGTGGCAACCGGACGGCCCGGTGCAGGACGCCCCTCACCTCACGCCTCACATCACCAGACGCGCCCCTCTGCCCGCCCAGGCCCCGCCCCCCGCCTTCGTCAAGCACGAGCGCGCCAAACCGTGCTTCTACACCCAGCGCGCGCCTCCTCACAGCACGCCGGCGTACACCCACGCCAAGAGCCACGCCCCGTTCTCAGGTTACTGGTCCCAGAGCGGCCCCCGGGCTTCCCCCGTCCCGCTGCGGTGGTCCAACTCGCCGGTCAGCAGCAACGCCGGCTACGCCCAGGGTCCTTTCGCGCTGGCCGCCACGCCGGACACGCCCGATTCCGGGTTCTGGGACGGCGGCTTGGACGTGAGCCCGCGGATGTGCGGCGCTCTCGGGTGTTCGCAGTTGGAGGATTCGTGGGCGGCGGCGATGGAGACCCCCGGCCCGGCCCTGCACGCCCCCCTCCCGGCCCCGCTCGCCCCCCTCCCGGAGCTGTCCCTGCAGGAGATCTTGGGCGAGCTGGAGGAGGACTGGCTCGGCGGGGAGGACAACAGCGCCCTCTGCTGACGGGAGCACGGACTTGCGATCGCGCGCACAGGAATGATTTTGCACCTTGTTTTTAGTTTAGAGGCAGCTTCACTACACTGAGCTTTGTACATATTTATTACTCAACTATTTGATATTTATACATTATTTATGCTTGCACTTTCATAATAAATTGGTCGTAATAAAAACAAAAGAGTTTTTTTCTGTTTTACATTGAGGTTCAAATGCAAAATTACAAATATTTATACAGAAAACTACTTGCAAATGGATTATTTATGGGTAAAAAGGCAGATTAAACTCACATTTCACTCCCTAATGTCAATATAACTCACTATATACCTTCTTCTTTCTGCGGTTGTGAATATAAATAATTTATAATCCTAGAAATAGTTAATAATAGAATAATAGACTAATAAAACCAGCCAATACACCATTGACTGATTAATTAATAGACTAAACGATTACAGTTCTACAGCACTAACAGGCAAATAATTTAGAATAAAAACGTGCACAGTTAAACATAGAAATGGGGTATTTTGAAATATAATACAGTTTATCGTAATTCGTAACAATTAAAGTTCATTAATCTCTCAACAAAGAATAAACGGGAACCGAATGTGATTATAAAAATGACACAGCTTAAATGTTGTGACTCAGAGACAGTCTCGTGCTGGAGGATGTAGGACATGCACGTGACCAGCAGGTGGCGCCTCAGAGTCATGAAAAGAAGCTCTGCTGTTCCAAACTTCACTCTCACAGGGTCAGAGCTGTATTTTCTACCAATTAAAAGGATTTTCACAAGTTTAAACATTGCAAATCTACGTAAATTGTAATATAAACAAACATGTAGGTTTTAAACTGTTCAGATTTAAGCTCTTTGCTCCTCTTTGTGCCGTATAATAAACCTTAATAGCTTTTATCACTGCAGAAGGCTTTACTTTTCAGTTCCTTTACCAAGTATTCTCCCAGAGACTCTGTGTCATGCCAAACTGGCTTCCATCAGTCAGCCCCAGGGCGGCTGTGGCTACAGTCGGGAGTCGGGAGAGGTTTGGCCGGCTTGTAAAGGGCAATTATTTATGTGTATGGCATTATTATTTATTCAATATTTGTTCAATCCTCAGGTCGAGCAGCCACAATGTGAGTTACTTTAAAACACACACAAATAATAATAATAATAATAATAATAATAATAATAATAATAATAATAATAATAATAATAATAAATGAAATAAAATAAATAGATAAATAAATAAAAAGCTAATAAAAAAGAGTTTAAAAATATTTTTAAACTCAGATTTTTTATTTTTGAGTTAATGTTCTCTGAGGGGAAAAAAAACATGAAATAATAAACTAATTCTAGAATAAAAATAGAAACAGACACAACAAATACAAAAACAAATTGGGAGGAAGTGTAAGAAGTGCAAAAGTTCAAAAGAAGGTGACATGTTCAAAGGGGGACAACTCCACCTTCTTCTGCTCGTCCCGTCTCTGAAACCCAAACATGTGTCTCCCCCGTTGTCCCCCCGTCGCCCCCTGTCGACCCCCCTGTCGCCCCACGTCGGCCCCTGACCGGTGACTCCAACCCTTCAGAGGGAGCGTCCTGTCCGGCGGATGTCCCTCATGCGTCTGTCCCTCATGCGTCTGTCCCTCGTGCGTCTGTCCCTCGTGCGTCTGTCCCTCATGCGTCTGTCCCTCATGCGTCTGTCCCTCATGCGTCTGTCCCTCATGCGTCTGTCCCTCGTGCGTCTGTCCCTCGTGCGTCTGTCCCTCATGCGTCTGTCCCTCGTGCGTCTGTCCCTCATGCGTCTGTCCCTCGTGCGTCTGTCCCTCATGCGTCTGTCCCTCATGCGTCTGTCCCTCGTGCGTCTGTCCCTCATGCGTCTGTCCCTCATGCGTCTGTCCCTCGTGCGTCTGTCCCTCGTGCGTCTGTCCCTCATGCGTCTGTCCCTCATGCGTCTGTCCCTCGTGCGTCTGTCCCTCGTGCGTCTGTCCCTCATGCGTCTGTCCCTCGTGCGTCTGTCCCTCGTGCGTCTGTCCCTCGTGCGTCTGTCCCTCGTGCGTCTGTCCCTCGTGCGTCTGTCCCTCATGCGTCTGTCCCTCATGCGTCTGTCCCTCGTGCGTCTGTCCCTCATGCGTCTGTCCCTCATGCGTCTGTCCCTCGTGCGTCTGTCCCTCATGCGTCTGTCCCTCGTGCGTCTGTCCCTCATGCGTCTGTCCCTCGTGCGTCTGTCCCTCATGCGTCTGTCCCTCGTGCGTCTGTCCCTCGTGCGTCTGTCCCTCATGCGTCTGTCCCTCATGCGTCTGTCCCTCGTGCGTCTGTCCCTCGTGCGTCTGTCCCTCATGCGTCTGTCCCTCATGCGTCTGTCCCTCGTGCGTCTGTCCCTCGTGCGTCTGTCCCTCGTGCGTCTGTCCCTCGTGCGTCTGTCCCTCGTGCGTCTGTCCCTCGTGCGTCTGTCCCTCATGCGTCTGTCCCTCGTGCGTCTGTCCCTCGTGCGTCTGTCCCTCATGCGTCTGTCCCTCGTGCGTCTGTCCCTCGTGCGTCTGTCCCTCGTGCGTCTGTCCCTCGTGCGTCTGTCCCTCGTGCGTCTGTCCCTCGTGCGTCTGTCCCTCGTGCGTCTGTCCCTCATGCGTCTGTCCCTCGTGCGTCTGTCCCTCGTGCGTCTGTCCCTCATGCGTCTGTCCCTCATGCGTCTGTCCCTCGTGCGTCTGTCCCTCGTGCGTCTGTCCCTCATGCGTCTGTCCCTCGTGCGTCTGTCCCTCGTGCGTCTGTCCCTCGTGCGTCTGTCCCTCATGCGTCTGTCCCTCATGCGTCTGTCCCTCGTGCGTCTGTCCCTCGTGCATCTGTCCCTCGTGCGTCTGTCCCTCGTGCGTCTGTCCCTCGTGCGTCTGTCCCTCGTGCGTCTGTCCCTCATGCGTCTGTCCCTCGTGCGTCTGTCCCTCGTGCGTCTGTCCCTCGTGCGTCTGTCCCTCGTGCGTCTGTCCCTCGTGCGTCTGTCCCTCGTGCGTCTGTCCCTCATGCGTCTGTCCCTCGTGCGTCTGTCCCTCGTGCGTCTGTCCCTCGTGCGTCTGTCCCTCATGCGTCTGTCCCTCGTGCGTCTGTCCCTCGTGCGTCTGTCCCTCGTGCGTCTGTCCCTCATGCGTCTGTCCCTCGTGCGTCTGTCCCTCGTGCGTCTGTCCCTCGTGCGTCTGTCCCTCATGCGTCTGTCCCTCATGCGTCTGTCCCTCGTGCGTCTGTCCCTCGTGCGTCTGTCCCTCGTGCGTCTGTCCCTCATGCGTCTGTCCCTCGTGCGTCTGTCCCTCGTGCGTCTGTCCCTCGTGCGTCTGTCCCTCGTGCGTCTGTCCCTCGTGCGTCTGTCCCTCGTGCGTCTGTCCCTCATGCGTCTGTCCCTCGTGCGTCTGTCCCTCGTGCGTCTGTCCCTCGTGCGTCTGTCCCTCATGCGTCTGTCCCTCGTGCGTCTGTCCCTCGTGCGTCTGTCCCTCATGCGTCTGTCCCTCGTGCGTCTGTCCCTCGTGCGTCTGTCCCTCGTGCGTCTGTCCCTCGTGCGTCTGTCCCTCGTGCGTCTGTCCCTCATGCGTCTGTCCCTCATGCGTCTGTCCCTCGTGCGTCTGTCCCTCGTGCGTCTGTCCCTCATGCGTCTGTCCCTCATGCGTCTGTCCCTCGTGCGTCTGTCCCTCATGCGTCTGTCCCTCATGCGTCTGTCCCTCGTGCGTCTGTCCCTCGTGCGTCTGTCCCTCATGCGTCTGTCCCTCATGCGTCTGTCCCTCGTGCGTCTGTCCCTCGTGCGTCTGTCCCTCGTGCGTCTGTCCCTCGTGCGTCTGTCCCTCGTGCGTCTGTCCCTCGTGCGTCTGTCCCTCGTGCGTCTGTCCCTCATGCGTCTGTCCCTCGTGCGTCTGTCCCTCGTGCGTCTGTCCCTCGTGCGTCTGTCCCTCATGCGTCTGTCCCTCATGCGTCTGTCCCTCGTGCGTCTGTCCCTCGTGCGTCTGTCCCTCATGCGTCTGTCCCTCGTGCGTCTGTCCCTCATGCGTCTGTCCCTCGTGCGTCTGTCCCTCGTGCGTCTGTCCCTCGTGCGTCTGTCCCTCGTGCGTCTGTCCCTCGTGCGTCTGTCCCTCATGCGTCTGTCCCTCGTGCGTCTGTCCCTCATGCGTCTGTCCCTCGTGCGTCTGTCCCTCGTGCGTCTGTCCCTCGTGCGTCTGTCCCTCGTGCGTCTGTCCCTCGTGCGTCTGTCCCTCGTGCGTCTGTCCCTCATGCGTCTGTCCCTCGTGCGTCTGTCCCTCATGCGTCTGTCCCTCGTGCGTCTGTCCCTCATGCGTCTGTCCCTCGTGCGTCTGTCCCTCATGCGTCTGTCCCTCATGCGTCTGTCCCTCATGCGTCTGTCCCTCATGCGTCTGTCCCTCGTGCGTCTGTCCCTCATGCGTCTGTCCCTCATGCGTCTGTCCCTCGTGCGTCTGTCCCTCATGCGTCTGTCCCTCGTGCGTCTGTCCCTCATGCGTCTGTCCCTCGTGCGTCTGTCCCTCGTGCGTCTGTCCCTCGTGCGTCTGTCCCTCATGCGTCTGTCCCTCGTGCGTCTGTCCCTCGTGCGTCTGTCCCTTGTGCGTCTGTCCCTCATGCGTCTGTCCCTCATGCGTCTGTCCCTCGTGCGTCTGTCCCTCATGCGTCTGTCCCTCGTGCGTCTGTCCCTCATGCGTCTGTCCCTCGTGCGTCTGTCCCTCGTGCGTCTGTCCCTCGTGCGTCTGTCCCTCGTGCGTCTGTCCCTCGTGCGTCTGTCCCTCGTGCGTCTGTCCCTCATGCGTCTGTCCCTCGTGCGTCTGTCCCTCATGCGTCTGTCCCTCGTGCGTCTGTCCCTCATGCGTCTGTCCCTCATGCGTCTGTCCCTCATGCGTCTGTCCCTCGTGCGTCTGTCCCTCATGCGTCTGTCCCTCGTGCGTCTGTCCCTCGTGCGTCTGTCCCTCGTGCGTCTGTCCCTCATGCGTCTGTCCCTCGTGCGTCTGTCCCTCGTGCGTCTGTCCCTCGTGCGTCTGTCCCTCATGCGTCTGTCCCTCATGCGTCTGTCCCTCGTGCGTCTGTCCCTCATGCGTCTGTCCCTCGTGCGTCTGTCCCTCATGCGTCTGTCCCTCGTGCGTCTGTCCCTCGTGCGTCTGTCCCTCGTGCGTCTGTCCCTCGTGCGTCTGTCCCTCGTGCGTCTCTCAGCTGCTTCCCCTCAGCACGACTCACTCTCCTGTTTACCGTGACGACCAGAGGAAGGGTGTCGTCCTCCACAAACACAAGGAGAAAGAGAAGTGCTCTGGGCAGGTCACAAAGATGGCCCAGAGAGGATGAAATGACAGTTACTATGACGTATACTGCACGCACCTTACTTTTGTAATACAGCACAGTAATAGTTAAGGCTGTGAATGTTCTCGTCCTCTTATTCCATGTCTGAATAACAGAATATAGTCATAAAGATCATGTCCTCGTCTCTGCAGACTTTATAACTAAAAGCACAGGTCGCACGGAGCAGGAGGAATATGAACGCTGTGTTTAATAATCTGTCTTAATGATCCAAACTGACCAGAGAGTTTCTTTAGTCCTGATCTAAACCATCACATATTAGAGATCGTTTCTAATCATGTTTGTAAGAGATGTATGTGAGGAAGAGCCTGGTTCAGACCATTTGACTCTTTCTTGTGTTAAATGCAAAGACTTAAAACAGCCCAGATAAGTTAGTTTTGTTGTTGAAGTTTAAGAAGAATAAAACATTAACATTAACACGACAGCACACGACCAAATGTTAAGAAAGACTCATTTTCATCACAGTTTCACTCTTCTGTCTTCTTTTATTATCGATGCATCTGCAAATACAACACTTTTTACACCATGTTTTTGATACATTTTAAAACTTATCGCTCATTTGAGGAAGACGGAAAGACAAGCGGACATTAAACATTAAATGATCCTGATAAAACACAAAACCTGTTGTTCTGATATTCAGGAAATTAACACTGATAACCATTGTATCTGTGTTTTGAATGGCAAAATAAAGAAATATAAAAATTAGGGGTGCACAGAAAAAGGGATTGTACATTATTCTCACTTTAAACTAAAGTCACGTTTCGACTGGTTCACTTTGGTTCGGACGTGGTTTGATGACAGTGTGAAATCGCCGTGGATACGACGCTTTCCTGGTGCGACACGTATATAACAAAGACTGAAATTATCTAAGAATCATAACGTCATTTTCCTTGCAAATAACAAAATATCCTTTCAAGTTATGTCAAAAAAACCAACTCACTTGTGTCCTCCAGACCTGTGGCATTTCTGTTGTTTCTCTGATGTTTACAGTCGTGGGCGTGTCTTAACTTTAAAGTGCGCTCTGAAGGCGGGATCGCTCAGTTAAGCCCCTCCCCCTTCAATCCAACTTGATCTCCTTAGAAACAGCGCAAACTTCACGGAACGCGGTGAAAGATTTTAGCTTTTTTTTTGCTTTTTTGACCTGGTTTAACATCGATTGCAGATTAACCGAATGATCTTCACGTCCATAATTGGTGATATTTCTAAAACACAATCTTTCTAAAACAATTGTGTTAAACGTTTGGGAATAACGGCTTCGAACTTCAAAGAAAATAAAACGATCTGTCGCAATCCACGTTGAAGCTCTTTCGATTTACGCTGCGTGGCCGAAGATCAAAAGCGTAAAATGAAAATATGAGGCGTCTTTTTGTTCTTCGGATGAAAAACAGATCCAGGTGAAAAACAAGTCTGAATTTGAGGATGGTTTCCAGTCATCTTCGCCTCACGTTGAACATCTTTGAGTCTTTCCAGAGCGAAACGAGATTGAACGGAGCCAGTCCACAGTTCTACGGCTGGAGTCTGTTCGTCCGCGGCGCGAGCGATGTTCCTCAAACGCTTCCAGATGTGTGAAAATAGAAAACGCCTGTCACAACGTAACTGTGGACGTTTGACGAAGGGGTGGAGTCACTTTCCTGCCGACCATTGGTAAAAGGGAGACTCTGCGTGGGGAATTCTGGAGCTTTCTTCCTATAACCGTTAGCATTAGCATGAAATAATAACGAATCATTGATAGTCGAGAAGGTTTCGGCCGGTCCCAATCAATCGACCACATCTACGTGACGTCTCGATAAACGACATGGTTTAGGGTCTCACGGGGTTTTTTCGATCGCTTTGACGCTTTAATGTCTAAATTTCAGGCACAAATTCCAAAACTTTCCTTGTTTGTTTGTCCCATGGGCTCAGCATGAGAGGGGGATGAGGGATAAAGGAGTGGAGAGTCTTTCCTGGTGTTTAAACCTCTGCAGAACCAACGCTGCAGACTCAGACTCACCCAGCTCTAATTCAGGACCTCACCTCTCTCTCTCTCTCTCTCTCTCTCTCTCTCTCTCGCTCTCTCTCTCACACCCTCTCTCTCTCTCTCTCTCTCTCGCTCACACCCTCTCTCTCTCTCTCTCTCTCTCGCTCTCTCGCTCACACCCTCTCTCTCTCTCTCTCTCTCTCTCTCTCTCTCTCGCTCTCTCGCTCACACCCTCTCTCTCTCTCTCTCTCTCTCTCTCTCTCGCTCACACCCTCTCTCTCTCTCTCTCTCTCTCGCTCACACCCTCTCTCTCTCTCTCTCTCGCTCACACCCTCTCTCTCTCTCTCTCGCTCACACCCTCTCTCTCTCTCTCTCTCTCTCTCTCTCGCTCACACCCTCTCTCTCTCTCTCTCTCTCTCGCTCACACCCTCTCTCTCTCTCTCTCGCTCACACCCTCTCTCTCTCTCTCTCTCTCTCTCGCTCACACCCTCTCTCTCTCTCTCTCGCTCACACCCTCTCTCTCTCTCTCTCTCTCTCTCGCTCACACCCTCTCTCTCTCTCTCTCGCTCACACCCTCTCTCTCTCTCTCTCTCTCTCGCTCACACCCTCTCTCTCTCTCTCTCTCGCTCACACCCTCTCTCTCTCTCTCTCTCTCTCTCTCTCTCTCTCGCTCACACCCTCTCTCTCTCTCTCGCTCACACCCTCTCTCTCTCTCTCTCTCGCTCACACCCTCTCTCTCTCTCTCTCTCTCTCGCTCACACCCTCTCTCTCTCTCTCTCTCGCTCACACCCTCTCTCTCTCTCTCTCTCTCTCTCTCGCTCACACCCTCTCTCTCTCTCTCGCTCACACCCTCTCTCTCTCTCTCTCTCGCTCACACCCTCTCTCTATTATCCTATTATCCCTTCTTGTGATATTGATATATAGGGAATAGAGACTCCTCTTATGCCTTCTCTCTCCCCCCTCTCTTTCTTTCTCTCTCTTTCTCTCTCTGTCTTCTCTTCCTCTCTTTTCTCTCTCTCACACCTCTCTCTCTTCTGTCCTTCTCTCCCCCTCTCTCTCTCTCTCTCTCTCTCTCTCTCTCTTTGTTCCTTCTTCCTTTAACCCTTCCCCTCCCTTCACGTCTCTCCCTCACACGTTCCCTTTGTAATTGACTAAATATGTGAGTGATTAGGATTATTGTCCGTTAGCGTGACGATCTTCTGATGATATTACGAGAAAGACACTGATGTTTGTGAAGCTGTTCCAGATGTTTGAGGGTCAGGTCCAGATGTTTGAGGGTCAGGTCCAGATGTTTGAGGGTCAGGTCCAGATGTTTGAGGGTCAGGTCCAGATGTTTGAGGGTCAGGTCCAGATGTTTGAGGGTCAGGTCCAGATGTTTGAGGGTCAGGTCTAGATGCTGTTTGAGGGTCAGGTCCAGATGTTTGAGGGTCAGGTCCAGATGCTGTTTGAGGGTCAGGTCCAGATGCTCTTTGAGGGTCAGGTCCAGATGTTTGAGGGTCAGGTCCAGATGCTGTTTGAGGGTCAGGTCCAGATGCTGTTTGAGGGTCAGGTCCAGATGTTTGAGGGTCAGGTCCAGATGTTTGAGGGTCAGGTCCAGATGCTGTTTGAGGGTCAGGTCCAGATGCTGTTTGAGGGCCAGGTCCAGATGTTTGTGGGTCAGGTCCAGATGTTTGAGGGTCAGGTCCAGATGTTTGAGGGTCAGGTCCAGATGCCGTTTGAGGGCCAGGTCCAGATGTTTGAGGGTCAGGTCCAGATGTTTGAGGGTCAGGTCCAGATGTTTGAGGGTCAGGTCTAGATGCTGTTTGAGGGTCAGGTCCAGATGTTTGAGGGTCAGGTCCAGATGTTTGAGGGTCAGGTCCAGATGTTTGAGGGTCAGGTCTAGATGCTGTTTGAGGGTCAGGTCCAGATGTTTGAGGGTCAGGTCCAGATGTTTGAGGGTCAGGTCTAGATGCTGTTTGAGGGTCAGGTCCAGATGCAGTTTGAGGGTCAGGTCCAGATGCTGTTTGAGGGTCAGGTCCAGATGTTTGTGGGTCAGGTCCAGATGCTTGAGGGTCAGGTCCAGATGCTGTTTGAGGGTCAGGTCCAGATGCAGTTTGAGGGTCAGGTCCAGATGTTTGAGGGTCAGGTCCAGATGCTGTTTGAGGGTCAGGTCCAGATGTTTGAGGGTCAGGTCCAGATGTTTGAGGGTCAGGTCCAGATGCTGTTTGAGGGTCAGGTCCAGATGTTTGAGGGTCAGGTCCAGATGTTTGAGGGTCAGGTCCAGATGTTTGAGGGTCAGTTCCAGATGCTGTTTGAGGGTCAGGTCCAGATGCTGTTTGAGGGTCAGGTCCAGATGCAGTTTGAAAACATAACAACATGTGGAAACATAATGACTATGGCACTTGAGGGGTCCGAGGGGCTTAGGGTCTGAGGGTCTCAGTCTGAGGGTCTGAGTCTGAGGGGCTGAAAGTCTAAGGGGCTGAAATTCTGAGGGTTTAAGGAGCTGGGGGTCTTAGGGTCTGAGGGTCTGATTCTGGGGGTCTGAGGGTCTTTGGGTCTTCGGGTCTGAGTCCGGGGGTCTGAGGGTCTGAGTCTGAGGGTCAGAGGGGTTGGGGGTCTTAGGGTCTGAGGGTCTGAGGGGTTGGGGGTCAGAGGGGTTGGGGGTCTTAGGGTCTGAGTCTGGGGGTCTTAGGGTCTGAGGGGCCGGGGGACTGGACGTGCTTGTACATTTGTTTGTCTTTCTTGAAATAGTGGGGGTGGACACATGCCGCTCGGACTGTAAATAGACGAGGTAACGCTACACTGTGGATACGTCTCCAACATTTCCACACAGATGAATTTAGAGTCTGAGCCGGAGCTGTGAAGAGCAAGACTCGAGATGTAACACATTAATGTCTAATAGTCTGATAATGACGCTCCTGTCGAAGTGTCGGGAACGTCACCGTGGAAAAGTCATTAGAATGATTTGTCTCCCTGCGTCCAATAGAACAGGCTGGTTTCAGGGACATTTTTGTGTGGATTCCTGGGCACAAAAGTATTGTTGGTGATGAAATGGCAAATAAATTAGTAAAAGACGACCTTCTCCAGAATGAGGTTGTATGCAAAGCTTGATTCCAGCATACAGCCTGCTGGAATGTATTCAAAAAAGAAGAAGAAGCTAAGGGTCTTTATTCTGCAACGTGTAAGAAATACGGATACAGGAAAACACAGAAAGATCGGAATACCTTTATGCAATTGGACACTAACGGCTGTATTTTAGTTTTAGAGTATTCACTACAGCGTATTGGGCCCTCATTGTTGATTGATTTTCGTTTCGGTTTCATTTGGTCTTTCCAAAAATGGCTTTGGGATTGATTTTATGACTGATTCAAAACCCTACACAAATAATTGACTATTTCACGTCGACCATGGCCCAACCTCGTCATTCTAAAACTGAATGTTAGTCAAGTCTCTGTTAAACACAGATCATGGTTCTAGAGCACAGTTTTGTGTTCTAATCACCATCAGCACCCTTTATTTTACAAAAAAAATTACCTGAAATTTGCCGAGAACTATTGACTTTCAAAGCGACATAAAACAGAGGTTCAGAGATTATTCACTATTAAATTGCATAAAATAAATCCCAAAACATCAGTTTGAGATTATATTTCAATCAAATACTCTTTGCAGGCTGAAGAGTGTTGTTTACAGTGATAACACAAGTGTCAGATTGTGTGTTGTTTTGGGCGTCACGTGTTCAGTGTCGTGTTTACTGCGGTGTAATGACCGGAGGCGCCGCCAGACGTATTTCATATTTAGACGTGGTGGCGAATACACAGAGACAGAAGAGACTCCATCGACAGTTTGTTCTGTTGGGGTCGGATCGCTTTACTGGTGAAAATCAGACGCAAAAACACTGTATACTTCCAAGGTCGCGGAGTGGAAAGATTAGAAGTGCCAATCTGCACCATCGGCCAACTTTATTATCCCAATTATGCCTGAAATCCAACGCATCGCTCACCATGGCTTTGATGTTTTACGTTCAGGACGAATACAGAACTTTAGATTAAAAAAATGTGCAGGTTTCAACGACACTGCAGCAGCAACATTACTTTGATAATTAGGACCCTCAGAATCAGCCTGGATCCTCTCCTTCATGATTCCCTGGGTGTGTTGTTAGATATATGTTAGAGTTGACAGTTTTACTTTCTTTGTGCGGCACGTTCAGTCTGATTTACAGCTTGGGTTCATATGTAACGCTTTTAAACACTGGTTTAATCGCTCTCAGGCGACGACTTGCAGCAGGCATTTCACCCCATTTCACTTCTCACTCTCATTACAGTTTGTGGCTAGTCATAGTACTGTAGAAACTTTGATCTATTTGAAGTTACACATTCTCACGAGGCTTATTCTACTCTGTTGTTTTCCTTAATTAATTTTTTTTTTTAATTTAAGACAGTACAAGCACACAGTTCAGTCATAACACCATTAGATCATTATTCTTTACTGTTCCCACGGACTACAGAAATCTATTTCAGTGGCGCCATAATCTAACATATTGCAATTAAGTAATTACACAGCAATTACTATTATTTTAGTTATTTTAAGTGTATCTAATTGTATCTAATTGTATTTATTTGTATTTGATTATATTTATTTAATGTATTTAATGTATTTATTTTATTTATTTCATGTATTTGATTTTATTGATCTATTTCATGTATTGAATTTATTTTTTAATTTCATTTAGTATTTTTTTTAATTTATGTTATCAATTTCGAGCAAGTCAGTAGATACAAAGAAGTACAAATAAGTACACGTCACCCAAAAAATACAAAAAAAACAACAATTCTATAAATGGGGTTTATTATTCAAGCTCGAAAAATACTATCCCTCGTATCTTTTTGTTACTACAACTATCAAATGTGTGTGTACTCCATAGAACTGTGTCCAAAAACACTTGAGAAGTTATAAACAGAAATAGGTTGAATAACAGGAAGTTTCATTGGCGGGACGACTTCCTCTTTTTTATAAGAAGCATGTTTATCTTATTTATTTAGTAACTTATAATCGTAACAATATTTACCTCCTTTTAGAAGGTTTAACGTAGCTTAGCTTGACAGTAAACACACAATCATAAGTCCGGTCGTATCTCCTCCACACAGACACCGCAGAGTCCATTAGCCGGAGCTGACCTTATTTCCCGTGTGCGCGACATTTAATATCAACCGTCTATTTCTGCTGCGGCTAAAGACGGAGGCGCTAATGAAATACACACGTTTGGTCACAGTCTGCGTACGGCCCTGGCAAAACGTAAAATGCAATCGCCGTATATTTTTGACCTCTCCTGTAATCGCAAACGTCCAGTACTTCCAGGGGCCCGACGGTAGCGCTGTGTTTTATTCACAGTCGATTCAAATGCACACAGTTTGATTACCGCTGCTGCACCTTAACGATGTCTTTGACAATAGCGTTTGAATTAGTTTACTCGTGTACTTGTTGTGTTTATTCGATGAGCGGGAAGTCGTGGATGATTTGGGCGCAATTTAGAGTCACTGTTTTGCTTTGAATGTTCATTTTAGGTCTGTGTCACAATGCAATTCTTGTTATTGTTGTTTTGGTGTTAGAATTGTTTGGACAATCCTGCGTTAGAACGGCTGAAAGTAACAAATATGTTTTACAGAGTACAGTAAAGTATGCAGGAGTTCTATTTGGATGTGACAAATGTTGTTAGAAATAATTGTTTGGGAAAAAATGTTAAGAAATGTAGGTTCTTTAAAGGGAATTGAAAAAGCTATTACAGAAAACATATACTGTATTTTCCGGGCTATAAGTCACACCTTTTTTCACAGTTTTGGCCGGGGTGCGACTTATACTCTAGAGCGACTTATATGTGATATTATTTGTCACTTGTTGATTATTTTCACACTGACAACCACAAGAGGGCGCTCTAGGCTCTAAGCGACGCAGAAGAAGAATCGTCACTTCCTCTACCTCTGGAGTTTGTGGAGTTGTTTAGAAGTGACACAGAGGAAGAAGAATTCAATGGATTTAGTGATTTGGGGTAAAACTGATGCTTTGGTAAACTTGTTAGCATGTTCTTTATGCTATAGTTATCTGAATAACTGTTCATATGTTACGTTAACATACCAGACACTTACCACAGTTCTGTCTGTGCCTCATGTAGCTGAAGGTGTTAGCGTTAGCATACGTACAACTATTCACCATGTTCTCTCATCTGTTATTATTTTAAACTGCATTTCAAGAGAAAATGTCTGTTGTTGTTTTGGATTTTATCAAATACATTTCCCCCCAAAATTCCCCCCATATTTTTTTGGGCTAGTGTGACTTATACTCCGGAAAATACGGTAACCTATGAAAGAATTGTTGTTCTGAATTCTTGCATCGTCTCACAATAGCATGAACTTATCTTTAAATAATAATAAATGAACCGTACAGCGCTGCCCGGGTCCTGATGACGGTGCTTCCTGTTCACCTCCGGATCGAATACACCCACCACAGTCTGCACGGTGAGGCCCCCACTGACCTCACAGGACTGCACACACCTCAGCCAGGACTCGGTCAGGCCCCGCCCCGGGCATGGCTCAAGACCATGGGGGCCTCACAGGGCCTTTGAGGCTGTGGACCACCTCAGAGCTCCACAGACAGTTTACAGGAGGAGGATTAAAGACCTTCATTTAGTAAAGCTTACACCTTATTATTTGTTTTTATTTGTTTTTGCTTAGTGGCACTTTGGGATTTGGGATGAAATGTAAAGTGCAAATTTTGTATTATTATTTTAGGCTTAGTATTAAATGTATGCAGCATATACCTTCTTTTTAATTATTTTGTTTAACAGCTTTTTCTTAGCTGCAGAGAGACTAATTAAAATACACCACATTACTAACTAATATCATGTTTCATTGTGCTGCTGCTGCTGCTGCTGCTGTTGCTATATGTATTTATTCATTGCAGCTTTTTTTTCATTACAATACGGTTCATTTGGAAAAGAGTAAACTGGGATTATCCTGCATTGAGGTTATTGCGTCAGAAGCACAGGTGTTATTCATGTTATTGTCAATCATAACATTTTCTGTAGTAATATATTGAACTCAAACTTTGCTATCGTGGCAAAAGTACACATACGTGCACAGGAGGAGCCCCCATACGTGCACAGGAGGAGCCCCCATACGTGCACAGGAGGAGCCCCCATACGTGCACAGGAGCAGCCCCCATACGTGCACAGGAGGAGCCCCCATACGTGCACAGGAGCAGCCCCCATACGTGCACAGGAGGAGCCCCCATACGTGCACAGGAGCAGCCCCCATACGTGCACAGGAGGAGCCCCCATACGTGCACAGGAGCAGCCCCCATACGTGCACAGGAGGAGCCCCAATACGTGCACAGGAGCAGCCCCCTATACGTGCACAGGAGGAGCCCCCATACGTGCACAGGAGGAGCCCCCATACTTGCACAGGAGGAGCCCCCATACGTGCACAGGAGGAGCCCCCATACGTGCACAGGAGGAGCCCCCATACTTGCACAGGAGGAGCCCCCATACGTGCACAGGAGGAGCCCCCATACGTGCACAGGAGGAGCCCCCATACTTGCACAGGAGGAGCCCCCATACTTGCACAGGAGGAGCCCCCATACGTGCACAGGAGGAGCCCCCATACTTGCACAGGAGGAGCCCCCATACTTGCACAGGAGGAGCCCCCCATACGTGCACAGGAGGAGCCCCCATACGTGCACCTCAGGAGTACTACATGTATGAGGTAATTGTTGTTTGGTGACGTGAACCGCTGCAGCAGCTGTCAACTGTGATGAGAGCAGGAGAATCCTCGGCCCGCCCCTCGCAGCCGATTGGACGACGCGCGCAGAAGCAAGGGACCGTCAGCAAAGAGCACGTCCTTTAGGAACCGGAGTGGCATTTGCAGTACAGTATTGCATACCGCTTTAGGAAAACTGCACTTTTGATAGCCTTAATAAAGCATGAAGAACGATTACTACATGAACTACATAATTAATACTCTAAATCTAATTTCTAAACCCCTATTTAAGTATTTCTCAATGCTTTATTAAGGCAAAATAAGGTGTAGGTTCAATAAAGTTGTATCGTAGATGTAATATTTACATTAACATATAGCTAGAGTGGACATATTTTGGATTTTTGTGGCTTTAATTGTCTTTTAAACCTGCTTTTGGTCCACTTGGGATTTCACATTTTCCAACTTTTGACAAACACACTTGCCTCTGGAGCGTACTTTCCTGTCAGCAGTGGGAAAAAACAAAAGCTAATTTAGCCCTTAGGCAACGTGAACGCTGCGCCAAACGAGTCTTTACTTGCAAACTGCACAGGAGAAGTCCGTAGTTTGACACGTGATGCAACAAACCCGGGGGGGAATTGAAACTGAGTGACTTTTGAGGATTAAACACATGAGAACAAAGCAAAATACAACTCCAGAAATGTTTTTGTTGAAGGGACGTGGTTAAAAGTTAAGCATTTTGCATAGTATTGGCCTTTAAAGGTGCACTTTTCTATTATATCTTGCTCTTCTTAAAGGGGATGTTATTGCTTTGCCTTGGATGCTCACACACAAGCCAGACACAAGGGTTAAATGTCTTGCTTAAGGACACAACACAACAACCCAGTGCTTGTTCTGCCAACCGTTCCTGTTACTGCAAATTATTCTACCCACTGAAATTCAAAATGGCAGTTATGTGAATACGTTGAGTGTAAAGAGGAACAAGGGCTGTTTATTCTTTTATCTTTGAACCCTAAACAATATGTGCCCATCTTTAAAGATATATGTGTGATTAAAAGGTCAAATTAGCTCGCTCTGGTGAAAGAAAACATTTCAAATACAGGGAGATATCGACACATGTCACAATTGACTGTAAAATATGTCAGAAGGGGAACGGAAACTCAACACAGTCAATAAACAATGGCATTAACAGCTCTTATTCTTACGTCTTACCGTATTTTCCGGACTATAAGCACCTTTTTTCATAGTTTTGGTCTTATATGCGTCTTATACTTATATTTATACTCATATACTTATACTCCGGAGCGACTTATATGTGATATTATTTGTTATTTTCACACTTGCAACCGCATTTCATACTCCAGTGCGACTTATATATGTTTTTTTCTTCTAATTTTTTTGGCTGGTGCGCCTTATACTCCGGAAAATACAGTATATCTAATCTAGAGGTTTAAATAAAGTGGTCTGGGCCTTGAATGACTGCGGTGTGTGAGTTTTGGAGGACGGGTTAGGGTCTGGGCCTTGAATGACTGCAGTGTGTGAGTTTTGGAGGACGGGTTAGGGTGCGAAAGGCGCCAACTAAAGTCCCTGCACGCTCACCGCTCGTATCAGCCCCTGAAAAAGATGCAACTTAACTCAGGCCCAGTTTAGAAACCTGAAGATGACTCTCGACGGTCTCATGTCGCATACGTTTACACTTTAACTGCTTAATACCAGTTGTTCCCGGTGGCGTCTTTGAATTCCCAGCCCGCTCTTCAAGAAACATTTGTCCAGCGAGAGCCAGGGACAGTAAAGTGATCTGCAGTTGCGGGTCGTACAGTCCATTCCCGTCCAGTCTGCAGTCGATGGTTATAGCTCGGACACTGCGCAGCTGCTCGTCTCGCTGCAGAGGTCAAGAGCGCCGTGTCGTGCTGCGGCGCAAATGTTCATCTATTACTCACAAACTCAGACGGGCTGCGTCCTCTGCTCCGAACACGGATTTAGACTGTGTAATTAGAGCAGAGACATAGTTGTGAGGGTTGGGCAGAACTGAAATGAATATCTCAATATAGTTTGCATTATCTTGATAACAATATTCATATGATGTTTTCTATGTTGATGTTGGGCTCTAGAACAAAAACCCGACTTAGCCACGAGAGTCTTTACATAATGTTCATTAATATGTGTTGTTCCTTTACAAATCAATGAATAAGAAATAAGAAACAAAATGTGAATGTGGACCAGAAAATTCATCACAACAGGGCAGAAATATGACTTGTTTAATACACGCTTGTCTCTTTTTGAGGTCATTTTTAATAGTTTTCATTATGGACAAATATACAAATATGCAGCTAAGCCTTATCTTAAGCCTAAAAATAAAGCACTACTTTTTTACAACTGATTTGAGTCTTCATATTTTTTTGGAACTGACATAAAAGTAACATAGTGCATACTTAATTCATTAATTCATCTTCTACTAGTCTTCATCCTTAACATTTTGTCAATTTAATCATTTTGTTTCAGTCAACATAATGCCGAGACGTTAGTTAATTAAGTGTAAAAATGAATACCAACTTGAAGGCAGGGCGTGTAACTACAATCACATCTGAACCTGTGCTGACTGTAAACTAATCGTTATCTGAAATATTTACAGATGGGTTGTGCTGAGTGAAGCGGTTTTACGGATCACAAAAGCAAGAATCACCTCCGCCGGGTCGAGGAGCTGAACATGTCGCGTTTTGTCTTTGCACAAACTCCACCAGAATCTCCTCAAGCGGCTTCACTTTAGCTTTTTTTTGGGCCAAACCGAGTCAAAATCTCATACACGCAAACCTTTTACGATCTATACAACTAATCCATAATTGCCAGATTAATTGATTCGCAAAGTAGTCGTTAGCTGCAGCCCTGACTCACCGAAGGGCAGAGATTTGGCGCTAGGTCGGGGAAATGTCGAGCTCAGCGACACAACTGCAGTGGCCGGTGTTGGGATTGCACCTCCAAACTAAACAACACAATATATTCCTCGCCTTTCAGCTTTGGGCCTGAACTGAAGAAGAACTGTTGTCATTGTATTCACACGGATGTTCTACAAAGCTGAAGACCTTCCCTCTTCATCAGTCAAAACTTACATAAATCATAAAAACATAAATCATAAAAACATATTCGTGCAGACTTTGAAGTGTGTGAAACCCTCGGCCCCGTTTTGTTTTCTCTTCCGCCGCCACAAACACATCAAACCCGTAGTTTCGACAAGCCACATAAAGGTCGTTGCCCAAGGTTTCGTAGTGAAAGCAGAAGTGCGTTTCGTCAGCTGGCTCTTGTTTCCGGCCCCTCGGTCTCGATATGACACAACTGCACCGTCGATGAACGTGAACCCGCCGACCCGGAGGCTGCACGCTGAGGGTCGCATGCTGAGGGCCGCACCGAGCTGACTGCACCTTTGTCTTGGTTGTGGTTCTCCTTCCTTAGCGCCACAACAAACGATATTGAACTCGTGCTAGTGATGTTTATTTCAAAATGACCTATGTGTGGACTCAAAGAAAGCCGTCCACACTTCAGATGTCCACCCATAAAAGAGTTTGTCTGTTGGTTATTATCTATATGCGATAATGTCGTTGAAACCAATTACAACCTTTACATTCATGACCTGAAACCGAATGTGCTATGCTGATTCATGAAGATTAATGAATATTCAATGGATCATGAGGAAAAAGTGAATATTAATGTGAATAATTACGCCGAAGCGATTGCTTTTATTAGAAACAGTCGTACCGCATTTTCCGCACTACAAGGCACACTTAAAGCCTTTAATTTACTCAAAAAACGACGCGCGCCTTATACTCCAGTGCGCCTTATACACGGATTAAATATGGTTTTGCTTACCGACCTCGAAGCGATTTTAGGTGGTACATGTTTTGTGTGCCTCCTCGTCCGGTGCGCCTTGAAAAATTATCTAAAATAGTGCGCCTTATAGTGTGGAAAATACTGTAGTTGGACATGTCAAAATGCAAAAGTGTTAACTTCAGTCCCACTACCACATCTGAATTATTGCTATTGGATTATTAATGTACTCATAATAATCAATCATAATGTAAAAACAAAGGTTAGTTGTCTAAAAATGAGTATCATCTTCAAAATCATGTGTAATACTGTCATATTCATGTGCAATACGGTCATATTCTTGTGCAATATACTGTCATATTCATGTGCAATACTGTCATATTCATGTGCAATACTGTCATATTATTGTGCAATACTGTCATATTCATGTGCAATACTGTCATATTCATGTGCAATACTGTCATATTCATGTGCAATGCTGTCATATTCTTGTGCAATACTGTCATATTCATGTGCAATACTGTCATATTCATGTGCAATACTGTCATATTCATGTGCAATACTGTCATATTCATGTGCAATACTGTCATATTCATGTGCAATGCTGTCATATTCTTGTGCAATACTGTCATATTCATGTGCAATACTGTCATATTCATGTGCAATACTGTCATATTCATGTGCAATACTGTCATATAAATGTGCAATACTGTCATATTCATGTGCAATACTGTCATATTCATGTGCAATACTGTGACATAATGTAGATCATCCTGGTGCAATATTCTCTGTCCATACAACAGCTGTAAATAAGAGTGTTACTATTGTTATTATTATTTTATTTGAGTTTCTACAAGAGTGTTTTTTAATAAGTTATATGCTTTTTTATTATTTACTTCTGTACATACTCTGTGTTGCATCACTGGAATTTCCCCATCGTGGGACAAATAAAGGCTTATCTTATCTTATCTTCAGAAAAGACCCCTGAGTGCGGTCCTCTCAGCGCGGTCCTCTCAGTGCAGATCCGCGCCTCGCCCCCCCCCCGCCCTCTCCCTTCTGCACACGCAGCGCGGGCGGAGTGCACTTTATCCGGAGCCCCTTGCTCTTCAGACCGTGGCCCCTCCTTCCAGCCTCGCTCGCCGCCTATGTGTGGAGCAGCGGCGGCGGAGTGCGCCAGAGAGAAGCACCGACAGGCGTGGAGCGCACCGGGCGAGGGGGAAACACACAACACGGAGCGCGGACGGACGGACGGACGGACGGACGCACGGGGCTCAAACTAACGAAGAAGAAGAAGAAGAAGAAGAAGAAGAAGAAGAAGAAGAAGTCTCGGGACAACATTTTGAAACTGTAACCGGTGTCAAAGGGAGGAGTACAAATTAAAAAAGGAAAGAAAAATGCGGTCGCTCCAGCCCGACTCCGCGCGCGCCGCTGCCCGCCTCCGACGCCGCTGATGCCCGCTGCGAAGAGGACGAGGAGCCGGCGGGATCACAGCGCGTCCGGGGGCGGGTGATGCGGACGGTAACATCATCCTTCTCATCCTCATCCTCATCCTCAGCATCATCCTCATCACCATGGCAAACGGAGCCGGCACGATCATGTTGAAGTGCGTCGTGGTGGGAGACGGCGCGGTGGGCAAGACGTGTCTGCTCATGAGCTATGCCAACGACGCCTTCCCGGAGGAGTACGTGCCCACGGTGTTTGACCATTACGCAGGTAGGCACGGCACTATGTCCTATTGTTCCTCCTTTTTTTGTTTTAAAGAATCAATAGCGTCTGCAGTTCCAAACGCGCAGTGCTCATAATAAACTTGCGTGCGCTGATCTCTAAGTTGCGCGCAATAGTTGTTCCTCTGCGCGCTGTGCATCTGTTGCCATAATGAAAACCACTTGTTTGCCTGGCTCAGGTTGGGGACCCCTGTGCACCCCTCCCTTCTCCTCCCTTGTTCCTCCACTAAAACAAAACCCCGCTCTTTGTCATGTCGTTGCAGTGAGCGTCAACGTGGAAGGGAAGCAGTATTTATTGGGGCTTTACGACACGGCTGGTCAGGTACGGAGCTGGGTTTTTTTCCTTCTTGATTTTTGGCCTTGGTTCAAGCATGTCAAGGACTCTCTCTGTGTGTCTCTTCCACGGGCCCCTTGCCTTATGGGGCCAATATGTGTCCAGGGGCTAACACACCCACATATAGAATAGGCTGCACATTATCCAGGCTAAGCTGCAACAGGTGATGGTTTCCCCAATAGGGACCAGAAATATGTAGGCGTGGATCGCATCGAAATCTCACTTTGAAATCATGTGCAGTGTTTTAATGGATCTAAAAAATGTCTTGTTTTTATAGAGCACTTTTTAGTTTAAAGAAAAAGTAAAAAAATCACCCCTACACTCTGAATTTGGTAATGAGATTCTTGGAGTTGTCAGTTCATATTTCAGCTCCTGGAGTAGATTACGGTCGCACGTTAAGCAGCAGAATCCTACAGCCGAAGCTTTCAAATTACACATCTCCTCCTACCGTGACGCTCTCCAAGCCGCCAAATCTGCCCACCTCTCCACCCTCATCAACAGCTCCCACCGGAGCCCTCGCACCCTGTTCTCCACCGTCAACAAGCTGCTCCAGCCACCGGACATCACTCCACCCTCCTCCCCTGACCTCTGCAACTCTTTCCTCCTTGCCTTCAATGACAAAATTTCCAAAATCAACAGCTCCATGACTGCCGTCTCCATTAACTCCATCACCACCCCCACCCCTGCCCCCCCTCCTCTCCCTGACCACCCACCCTTCCCTGCCCTCACCACCTTCTCCTCTGTTAACTCCTCTCATATCATAGACCTCATCACCGCTTCCAAAACCACCACCTGCTCTCTCGACCCCCTCCCAACGACTCTAACCAAGGCCTGCCTCCCTGCTCTCATCCCCCATCTCACCACCCTCTTCAACCAGTCTTTATCCCTCGGCCATGTTCCTTCCATCTACAAACTGGCCTCCATCACCCCCATCCTCAAAAAACCCACCCTAGACTCCGCCAACCTCTCCAACTACCGCCCCATCTCCAACCTGCCGTTCCTCTCAAAAACGCTGGAACGCATCGTCGCCGCCCAACTTCACACCCACCTCCAGTCAAACAACCTCTATGAACCCCTCCAATCTGGCTTCCGCCCACTTCACAGCACTGAAACAGCCCTGGTCAAAGTACTCAACGATCTCCTCACCTCTGCAGACTCCGGGGCCCTCAACATCCTGTTACTACTAGACCTCAGCGCAGCCTTTGACACTATAAACCATTCCATCCTCCTACAAAGGCTGCGCCAACTGGGTGTTGAGGGCTCTGCACTTGACTGGCTCACATCCTACCTCACCAACAGGCAAGAGTTCATTTCCCTCTCCAGTCACTCATCCACCCTCTCCCCAGTAACGCAGGGGGTCCCCCAGGGCTCATTCCTCGGCCCCCTCCTCTTCATCTGCTACATCTTCCCCCTTGGTCACATCCTCCGCCAACTCAACCTGGACTTTCACTGCTACGCTGACGACACCCAGATATACCTCACCACCAAATCCACCCAAAACCCTCCCCTCAGCCACATCGAAACCTGCATCTCTACAATAAAATCATGGCTCACTCTCAACTTCCTCAAACTGAACAGTGACAAAACAGAGCTCCTCCTCATTGGCACCAAATCCACTCTCAATAAAACTGGTCCCTTTTCACTCAGCATCGACACCTCAACCATCACCCCCTCTACCCTGGTACGCAATCTCGGTGTCATCATGGACCCCACCCTCTCCTTCACTCCCCATGTCAGCCACATCGTCAAGACCTCATACTTCCACCTCCGCCGCATCGCCAAAATCCGACACTGCCTCACCCTCCCCGCTGCTGAATCCCTCATCCACGCCTTCATCTCCTCCCGCCTCGACTACTGCAACTCCCTCCTCACTGGCATCTCCTCCCATTCCCTCCACAGACTCCAAATGGTCCAAAACTCCGCTGCCCGCCTCCTCACCCACACCCGGTCCCGTGAACACATCACTCCCGTTCTCCGCTCTCTCCATTGGCTCCCCATCAAGCAGCGCATAAACTTTAAAATACTCCTCCTCACCTTCAAAGCTCTTCACCACCTTGCCCCCCCCTACCTGTCTGACCTCCTCATCCCCCATCGCCCCTCCCGAGCTCTCCGATCCTCCTCCTCTCTCACCCTGACTGCACCAACATCCCGACTGAAAACTTTTGGCGACAGAGCATTCTCCCGAACAGCACCCCGACTCTGGAACTCCCTCCCCCAACCTGTCCGCCACTCTCCCTCACTCACAACATTCAAATCCCGCCTAAAAACATACCTCTTCACCCAAGCCTATGACCTCCCCTACCCCTAGCCTCCTCTACCCCATTGCCTACTCTTCTACCCCCTGTTACATCCCCATCTTTTTCTCTCTACTTCTTCTGTCTTGTTCATTTTATCTGTATATTAATGTGTTCTGTACGTGTTGTCCCCCCCTGTCTGTAAATACCCCCCCTTTTTTTTATTATGTTCAGCGTCTTTGGGTCACTGAAAAGCGCTATATAAATAAAAGTTATTATTATTATTATTATTACAGTTTATACCTATAGAAACGTATTCATCCACAATAAAAACAAAAAAAAAATTCCTCAGAAATGTTGTAGCCCGTTATCTACCTTTCTTTCCCTCACACACTTCCTAAATACTGTATACCGGTGTTTGTTAAGTCATTATAAATCACAATAACTAGGATTTCACCCTTTAAAACTATTAAATTTTTTTGTTTGAATGATATTGATCTGGGGCTGGATGATATGGCAAAAATTTAATGACGTTTTCTTCCACGATACAGAACAATTTCCATTTTTGATTCGATTTTTTCCTAAAAAAAATATAACAAAACTGGCTTCCACCATCAATATCATGATATAAACAAGGCAGACATTTAAAACCATTTAGCACAACTGTCTCAAACCACGTGCTTTTACCGACAGATGATTGGCTGTGGACGTCTTTGATTGAAAAAAAAAAAAAGAAACAAGCACATCATTGACAATTAGACATGACTAGATGTCATCTTGATTAAAATCCAATTAATTGCCGAGCCCTGTACTGATCTCCCAAATGATCCCACGGAAAAACTTGGCGAAAAAGAACATTTTATCGTAAAATACTGTTCAATCCCACCTCCTTTTTTGTCCGTAAATGCTTCCCGGGGACGCGGAAGGGAAAGGCGTTCATTGGAGTCGGTCGCAAAGGCTTTTCAATACGTCTATTATGCGGCGAACAGGGCCCACTATGTCCCGCAGTGATGTCAGAGGTTTGTCCGCGGCGCGTTTACAATGTGGCATTCAGCGAGCGGGAGTCCAACTGTGGGCGACGCGTGCACGATACTGTTTTCAACTCAGCAAAAGCTCGCCGCGGGTCGAAGGGAAAGCCCGACCGGTTTCTGGGAGAAGCTGAAGCGGGAATGCCGTGGTTTTTAACCGGTTAAAACTGCCTGAGAGGAGAAGAGCAAAGACTGGGCTCGTCAAACGCATTGAAAGTCAGATACTAATCGATACCAGAACGGCGTCGGTGTAAAATTGTTTAGGACAAAATCTGACCTTTCATGAGCTGTTTTAGAATGATCTATATCTGAACTACAGTATTTTCCGGACTATAAGTTGCACTTTTTTTACATAGTTTTGGCCGGGGTGCGACTTATACTCCAGAGCGACTTATATGTGATAGTATTCTTTATTTTAACACTGACAACCACAAGAGGGCGCTCTAGGCTCTAAGCGACGCAGAAGAAGAATCTGCACTTCCTCTACCTCTGGAGTTTGTGGAGTTGTTTAGAAGTGACACAGACTTCCGTTTAGTATCACGTGTCCAATACTTTTGAGAATCCTTCCGCAAACGCAACGTGGGTGAAGTGTCTTGCTAAAGGGCACAACAACAGAACAGGCTGGTCAGACATCTCTGGTATGAGACGCCCACATGTTCTAGGTACAGCTGAAGTCTACAGCACAGAGTCAGTCCCACATTGTGTCAGTCCCAAACTTGGATAACTGGCAAAGAATGATTCAGGAAGGGCATCTGGTGAAAGACGCTGCAGCACAAATCACTACAGACTGAAAGAAGAGAGTAGAAAGAGTGTTTGAGGGTTTCCTAAATGTGAGTCAGATTCTGAAATGGACAGATAATCTCTAAATGTCAGCACTTTCCTTTGTGATAATAAAGCCACAGAAACCACTTATGATTTACACCTTTAAAGGTTATGTCCGCATCTTAACATTTTAAACACATTAGAATAAAGGTACGTTCATTTGTTACCCTGGTACAGTCACTTTGTCTTATTTTTTCACAATCGTTCCAGGGTTTTAAAAAGATCAATACCGTATTTTTTCATAGTTTTGGCCGGGGTGCGACTTATACTTATATTTATACTTATATACTTATACTCCGGAGCGAGTTATATGTGATATTATTTGTTATTTTCACACTTGCAACTGCATTTCATCCTCCAGTGTGAGTTATGTATGTTTTTTTCTTCTCTATTATGCACTTTTTGGCTGGTGCGACTTATACTCCGGAAAATACGGTACATATATTGCTATAAAGAGAGGACAACATTTGACCTTCTCAGAATGAATTAAGAATATTTTTTAACATTGTGGCATATAATTACATTTCGAAATAGAGTTTGAAATGTTAATATCATGACGTCCGTAAATGTAAGTTATCGTATTTTCCGGACTATAAGTTGCACCAGCCAAAAAAGGAATAATAGAAAAAGAAAAAAGAAAAAACAAACATATAAGTTGCACTGGAGTATAGGTCACACCTCAACCAAAACTATGAAAAAAAGTGCAACTTATAGTCCGGAAAATACCGTAATAGCTAACTGTCCTTTTACCGTCAATTATTATAGTACGTTTTATTTGATTTTTAGGATAATTATGAAGTATTAAGTACTTAAAACTGTCCATAGTTTTAGTGGTGTTATGAGTTTATTTCTGTGTGGTACTGTCTGATTTAAATTGTGTAAGAGTTTGAGGTAGAAACGCACGACTCAGTTTCAAAAAGTCCATGGTCAATACAGTGGTTACTGCAGGGAAAAAACACGTTCAATTACTGTAATCCAGCGGCCGAGCAGAAACCCCCTGCACAATTACACAATATCGTCTACAAACAGAAAGTAATGTCTGATAAAAGCGTGTTTTTAAGACTCGCACACGCTTCATTTAGGTGACAAAAGCAGAAGTGTATAATGTAACGGCCGGTTCAACGTTAGAAGAGGTCGAATGTGATGGCTGCGCGACATATTAATGAACACGGTGATTATAACTGACACAAACATTTTTCAGCTCTAAATTTGACAAATACCATGGAAAAGTGACGTGAGTGATGGACAGATCAATACTACATAATGAGCTGTCTACATAATCAAGCAAAAATATCAATACTAAAAATTTTGATCGTTGTCATTAAGTTTTAAGTAGGGATGTGACGATATCAAATTTGAGTGTTACGATTATTGTGAGAAAAAACACCAGGATTTAACAATTATGAACAAACAACAGTGAAATCTGTAATTTTCTTTTGTTCCCATTGTCTAACTCGTTACTTTTCCTCACGTTTGTGACCAACTTTATGAAATCAAACTGTCTGAATGACAAAATAAAGTAAATGTGACACAAACAGCCAGCTAAAAAGTATTTTACATTAGATGTTTTTTTTAACTATGGATTGAATTAAAAATACTTATCTTTTCTTCTAAAATAGTCAAACATTTTTTTAAAAAACAAATCACTACTGCACTTTCTGTTGTTGTTTTTTAAATGTATTTGTTATTACAATGTATTTATATAGCATTTTTCCACTTTATCCACTGAGTCTATATTTAAAATCTTTCATCTTTCAATTGTGTGAATATCACGATTCAAAGCCTCACTGTGTGACCAGCCAAATACTTATTTATTTTCCTTTTAAAATATTTTTATTGCACTAAAAATGTATAAAACCTGTGTCTTTGCTGTGAGCGGGCTTGCATCTCCACAAACCTAACTCGTACCTGGCCTGGAGGACAATCTTCTGCTTGTTTCCGTAGATATGTTGTTCCTTTAGCCATAATATTCCACAGTATGGAGAATGTTCCAAAGAATTGTTGGTGATTAATGATGATCATTGATGATTGTTGATGATTGTTGATGATTATTCATGATTATTCATGATTATTGACACCTTGACCCAACAACAGTGAAATAAATCATTTTCTTTCGCTCTCCTCGTGTAATACATTGTCATTCCTAAAGTGACCTGAACTGTGAGCCTCTCAGGCCACCATCCATCACTAACTCACACTTTATTACTGTCAATCTTTCAGAAATGTCATTACAGGCAAGATGTGCCTGCAGTAAACCTTTTCAAAATTTAAGAAAGAAAGGGAAGTTTAGATATTGTCCTATAGTTTGTAAAAAACATTAGGATCCAAATTGTGCTTTTTAATAAGGGGCATGTTTAAAAATATCAGGCATTAAACAACTGTTGTCCGAAAGTACTTTATTCACTCATTTGCGTTTCAAGTGTCCTGAAAACCAGCATCTCACAGCAGCACAGCCATCCAATAAAGCAGCCCCAGCCTTTATTTCCCAGAGGTCCCGCGGTGTCCTTTTAACTTGACCTGTGGACGAGTAAACACCAGGAGCGGCCTCGGTCTCCGTCGGAAACACGAGACGTTCAAAGACACAAAGTTGGAAAGGTCAGACTTCTGTTCATTTATGAAAAACCAAATCTGCCCACGGCCTCGCTCACCTGCCACGCCCATTATCGCCTCACGAACGCCGCACGAGCTCCCCAAACAGATGCTAACGTTACATCGATAGTGTTAATAATGTAGTATTGTTATTAAACGTGTATTCTGCTCTCCATATGATAAGTCTGGAAGTGCGGTTTTGCTTTAAGTATTGCTAATTTAATTGACTTAATATTACCGTATTTTCCGGAGTATACGTCGCACCAGCCAAAAAAGAAGAAGAAAAAACATATATAAGTCGCACTGGAGTATAAGCATAAGTATATAAGTATAAATATAAGTATAAGTCGCACCCCGGCCAAAACTATGAAAAAAGGTGCAACTTATAGTTCGGAAAATACGGTTATATTTTTTAAGTGGCCTTTCATTTGCCTGACTATCCGCGACCACGCCCTTTTACAACACTTAATGTCCGGAACCCGTCCTTGTGCTTGATTTCTGACTGGGCGTGATTGACACGTCGGTTTAACCAATCAGAGAAACGTGTGGATCTGTTCGCGTCACAACAAACACGAGTGAAAGTGAAACTGTGACACGAACCGAGAAACAACATGTGATGGATGTTGTTCTGAATGTTACGGGATATTTGAGAGGAGATTCTGCATTTGAGAGACAAATTAGCAGAAAAGAAAGAAAATATACTGGTTTTATGTTAGATTTTAACTCCTATTTCACGGCTTACGATGCAACTGTTCTGGTTGAGCCTAGAATGTTCCACAGTATGGCATTAAACTTTCCTAGCTCCATGAAGCGATGTGGGTGACGCCGCCGGCTTTTTCCAGTTTTTCAGTTTTCCTGGTCAGCTCTGTGGTGAGGCGACTGCATTCACAGCAAGAACACATGTTTTTTCAAGTTTTGTTTTGAAGCAGAAAGAAAAAAATCACTTGTTAGAAGTATTAACATCTCCATGGCGACAAACCATACACCAAAAATGTTATGCAATGCAACTTTTACGCAAAAGAAAAGAAGGTGGTCAGAGGGAGACTTCTGTTATTGTGGTTGATTTTACACAATTATTTGACATTTAATCCCATTGTTGGGCCAAAAACAGCTGCTCAGTTCAACGTTAAGAGGTCAGTAAACGCTAAACAACTGCCCTGAACCCCCGAACGTCTTTGCGGTTCATTCATAAAGCGTTTACCGTATTTTCTGGACTATAAGTCGCACCGGAATATAAGTCGCACCAGCCAAAAAATGCATAATAGCGAAGAAAAAAACGATATAAGTCGCACTGGAGTATGAAATGTGGTTGCAAGTGTGAAAATAACAAATCATATCACATATAAGTTGCTCTGGAGTATAAGTATATAAGTATATATATAAGTCGCATCCAGGCCAAAACTATGAAACTATAGTCCGGAAAATACGGTACTCATTCACATTTGACCACATTCGGCACCTGATGCACTTAGTTTGGACTCTTCCTGTTTAAACTGCAGCTCTGACAAACGACTTACGGACGACGACAAATCATATGAAAAGTGCACAATCTTTTAATGTCGAACCGCAATCAAGTAACATTCGGAGGGGAGAAACCGGACGGGGCCGAAGCGCGTAAAAAGAGGAAGCGCACCATTGTCCGTCGAGCCGCTTTTTGAACGGCGGCGGTTTGTTTTAGCTGACGCCGAGCCCCGCTGAAATGGAGAAGTGGAGCAGCCGGGGCGCAGAGAGAAAGAGAGGGAAGAGTTATGCGGCCCCCGGCTCCGGTGACCTCTTTATGTCCCGCACGAGGCCAGCTGCAAATGTTTAGAGCGGCACAATCTGATCAAAGAGCTGCAGAGGGGGAGCGCGCATGCGAGAGGGAGGGAACTGTCAAGTTATTTCTGCTTTTATTTTCCTCCGTGGAACTTTTAACCGACGTTTTGTCCAATGTATTATCGCAAAGTCTGTCCACTTTCACCAGAGTACGAAAAGAGTACCGTAGTTCCCGCACTATAAGGCGCACCGGAGTATAATAATGCGAAACAAAACGTGTAGCACACAAAATCGCTTCGAGGTCAGTAAACACAAGCAGAATTAATCCATTTATAAGGCGCATTGTCGTTTTTTGAGAAAATTACCGTGTTTTCCGGACTATAAGTTGCACCTTTTTTCATAGTTTTGGCCGGGGTGGGACTTATACTTACATTTATACTTATATACTTTTATATTTATTCTCCGGAGCAACTTATATGTGATATTATTTGTTATTTTCACACTATTTTCACACTCCAGTGCGACTTATGTATGTTTTTTTCTTCTCTATTACGCATTTTTTGGCTGGTGCGACTTATACTCGACGCGACTTATAGTCCGGAAAATACGGTAAAGGCTTTTAAGTGCGCCTTATAGTGCGGAAAATACAGTACTAAAAGGTGCTCTCCAGTAAGAGTAACGCTACTTCAAAACTAGAAGTTGTGGTCCAAGAAATGACTCAACTGAGAGTGAAAAAGTATTGGGGAAAACTACAACTCAAGTGAGAGTAAATGTTTGGACTTAACATCTGATTTATGGTTTGAAGTTGATGTAATTTGAAGGAAAAAAATAATGCGCAAAATCCGGTGTTTTCAAAGGAAAGACACAAAAATGAGAAGAACTCATAAAACACATATTGTCAACATAAAGCGTTTGTCACTTTTAGAGTTTCAGTGGGAAGAGAAAACAGAGATTTTACCGTTACACTCTCGGATATATTACGGTACTCAAACAGGAGTAAAAGTATGGTGTCTGAAAACTACTATGAGTACCATGCAAAATCACTGTAATTCAGAATATTTAGTTTTATTTCATTATATTGATGAGGTATTTTCCGGACTATAAGTCGCACTGGAGTATAAGTTGCACCAGCCAAAAAATGCATAATAGAGAAGAAAAAAACATATATAAATCGCACTGGAGTATGACATGCGGTTGCAAGTGTGAAAATAACAAATAATATCACATATAATTCACTCCGGAGTGTAAGTATAAGTATAAATATAAATTTGGTGTAGTTATTATAAATTGGTATCAAAATGTTCCTTTCTGTGCTCGCATGGAGACGTATTTAGTGAAAATGTCTTGCTCCATCAATAGTTTTCTTGAAAATTTGCCAACAAAGCTGAACCTAATCATAAAAAGACGATTAGCATTCTGAATTGTGTACATTTATTGTATAGTTTGCGTGGTATGGCGTGCTCTGCTGCTGCTGCTGGTGTTTACTCCACATGGAAGTCCGTTTGGCTCCACACACAGGAACACAGTCTTATTCATTCACCCTCCTCCTCCTCATCTGGACTGAACAGGAAACCGGAAACAGGAAGTAGATCCTGCGCGCTACGGTCGTCACGGTTGAAGCGCGGTGGGAGGAGCTCTGAAGCTTTAACGCCGACCAGCAGCCGTCCAATCAAAACTTCGATTGCTTAAACCAGATACGAGAGACGACAAAAGGCTAATTTCAGGATTTTGGCAGATTTTTGGTTAAAAATAAATGGAATTGTTATTTATTTGCAGTGTAAAGTCGTTTTAGCTCCGGCTTCAGATTTCACTGCACATTTGGAGAAGATTAAAGGATGAGCTGCTAAACTAATACAATAATCTGATGCAGAACATGTTTGTAGAGGTTTAAACACAATTATTTCAGTTTTAAACAGCCTTATGAGTCAAACAGACTGAATCGAGACTGAACGGGGGGAAATGTTGATTAATTGTCATCGGCGTTATTCCAAAAGTACAGGAAAGTTGCAGCTGATGGAAAAAGCAGTGTAGTCAGTCGCCTTTGGCCCAGTTTTCTGTTTTCTGTTCAGACCTGGTGAGGTTAAGTCACACTCCTGCTGTTACTACCAGGGAGAGGGAGGGAGAGGGAGAGAGGGAGGGGGAGAGGGACGGGGAGGGAGAGGGGGAGAGAGGGAGAGGAGAGAGGGGGAGGGAGAGAGGAGAGGGAGAGAGGAGGGGGAGAGGAGGGGGAGAGAGGGAGAGAGAGAGGAGATAGGGGGGGAGAGAGGGGGGAGGGGAAGAGAGGGAGGGGGAGAGAGAGAGGAGAGAGGGGGAGGAGGGCGAGAGAGGGAAGAGATGAGGGGGAGAAAGAGGAGCGGGGGAGAGAGAAGAGAGGGGGAGGAATAGAAAAAGAAGAGAAAGGACAGAGCTGGACTAAAGAAGCTACGAAACATATTCACTCTGAAAAAAACTCAACAATTTTCTTTTATGCTGGTTTTTCATAGTTTGCGATGTTTGGAGACTAGCGCTAATGCTAATGCTAACATCTAAAATTAATGTTTAGGGTCTACGGTGTCACAGTTTGGGGTCTATATCGTCACAGTTAAGGGTCTACAGCGTCACAGTTTGAGGTCTACAGCGTCGCCGTTTAGGGTCTACAGCGTCACCGTTTAGGGTCTACAGCGTCACCGTTTAGGGTCTACAGAGTCACAGTTTGAGGTCTACAGCGTCACAGTTTGAGGTCTACAGCGTCGCCGTATAGGGTCTACAGCGTCACCGTTTAGGGTCTACAGAATCACAGTTTAGGGTCTACAGAGTCACCGTTTAGGGTCTACAGAGTCACAGTTTAGGGTCTACAGCATCACGGTTTAGGGTCTGCAGTGTCACGGTTTGGGGGTCAACAGTGTCACGGTTTAGGGTCTACAGCGTAACGGTTTAGGGTCTACAGCGTCACGGTTTAGGGTCTGCAGCGTCACGGTTTAGGGTCTGCAGCGTCACGGTTTAGGGTCTACAGCGTCACAGTTTAGGGTCTACACCGTCACAGTTTAGGGTCTACAGCGTCACGGTTTAGGGTCTGCAGCTTCACAGTTTGGGGTCTACAGTGTCACAGTTTAGGGTCTACAGCGTCACGGTTTGGGGTCTGCAGCTTCACAGTTTGGGGTCTACAGTGTCACAGTTTAGGGTCTGCAGCTTCACAGTTTGGGGTCTACAGTGTCACAGTTTAGGGTCTACAGCGTCACGGTTTGGGGTCTGCAGCTTCACAGTTTGGGGTCTACAGTGTCACAGTTTAGGGTCTGCAGCTTCACAGTTTGGGGTCTACAGTGTCACAGTTTAGGGTCTACAGCGTCACGGTTTGGGGTCTGCAGCTTCATAGTTTGGGGTCTACAGTGTCACAGTTTAGGGTCTGCAGCTTCACAGTTTGGGGTCTACAGTGTCACAGTTTAGGGTCTACAGCGTCACGGTTTGGGGTCTGCAGCTTCACAGTTTGGGGTCTACAGTGTCACAGTTTAGGGTCTGCAGCTTCACAGTTTGGGGTCTACAGTGTCACGGTTTGGGGTCTACAGCATCACAGTTTGGGGTCTACAGCGTCACAGTTTGGGGTCTATTATACTGCCGCCTGTGTGTGTGAGCGCTGCTTAGTTTCCCCTGCTGACATGTGGATATAAAGGTTTGCAGTGTGGAGCGTTCACAGTAAACAGGCTCCAGACCGAGTCGCGTCACTGAGAGTTTGGCGTGTTTGTGAAAGGTGAAATAAGGGCGGAGCCTGTTGCGTTCGCAGATTGCACAACAGTCATTTCTCAAGTCAACAGTTTGCTGTAAATATTTTGATCGGTTGGTTTTGTCTCGTTGCCAGGAAAACTCTTAACATGGGAAAATAGTGTCGGGTTTAAATCACGGCAGTTTGTGTAGCAACAAACGATATACAGTGCTACATCCTCAATAATAAAATAATAAAATCTATATCCATTCAGTCTGTGGTCCTGGTTTAGTCAAGTTGATTTGGAAGATTTTAGATTTTTTAAATCTATAAACTTTTTTCTAGAGTGTGAAAAGTATAAAAATCACGTTTTACGGCTAATATCATACAGTATTTGCATTTTTGTATTGCATTTGTCAAACTCTTTCTCATCTTGTGCTGTTCTTAGAAATACACACGTCTAGTAAAGTATTTCCGACACTTTTATCATAAAGTCAAGAGGAGGTTTGAACTCTTTCAGATTTACACTTTAGATTTTGTTACTTGAAATAAGAAACATAATTTTGACACTGACCAGAAACTAAAGTGATTTAAAAACAAGATAAACATTATGAATTTAAGACATAAGAAAAAATAAGGAAATATTACATTTAGAGATACAAATTATAAACCTCTTCTGTAGCGTTTTAAACGGCCAAAATGTAGCATATTTGGGACATATAAATCTGAAATATGAACAGCCAGATATTTACTGTAACTTATTCTTATTTGCATTAACTAGATTTGAAAGAAAATTGGTGTAAAATAACTTTTGGCATTTATGAACGAATGAGATGTATCAACAAATCCTTCAGTAAAATCTGTCGAAATCTGTCAAAAGTACAAGATAGGAAAGTGTACCATATTTTCCGGAGTGTAAGTCACACTGGATTATAAGTCGCACCAGCCCAAAAATGCATAATAGAGAAGAAAAAAACATATAAGTCGCACTGGAGTATGAAATGCAGTTGCAAGTGTGAAAATAACAAATAATATCACATATAAGTCGCTCCAGAGTATAAGTATATAAGTATAAATAAAAGTATAAGTCGCACGCCGGCCAAACTTATAGTGTGGAAAATACGGTATTTACGCTTCTTTATGGAGGAAACAGCCTTTAAAGTACAATGTCTGATATAAATGTACGGATTTGCTTAAATGACATAATGAAACATGTTTAGCTGCAGATTGTTGTTTCCAGATGAAAGCTTCAAAGTTGCGAAAGAGCAAACTGAACAAAAAAAAAGAATAAATACGTTTAGCTCGTCTCGCCCGAAGCCAAACGACCTCAGACGTCTCCGTTATCGCCGCGGCGCCGTTCCACAGCAGCGACTCGGCCTCGCGTCTCCTCGAGGTTGAATCTACTCTTCCCACTGTCACGGATCCAAAATGGCCGCCAGCGAGCGCACACAAGCCCGGGCGAAGACGGTTTCCCACCGTTTAGTTTCTGAAAGACGAGTTTTACCGCGACGTTATCTGGGATCAGTTTCAGATTTGTGAAGTCAACAGTCAACGGGGCAATTAAAGGAGTTTGAGAACGCTCCGGGGGATTGAAACCTGCTCTTCAGACCCTAAAAGAGAAGTGGTTTATTTGTGTTTACTTAAAGCTGCAACATGTAACTTTTCTGGTGATTTGTAGGTTTTTTTATTGCTCGTCTCTTTGGCGATGGAACAAATACACTTAAAGAATACAGTCTAAAATATAAAGTCTAATGTACAACAGTAGGTGGCGGTAATGTAAATACTTGAATACCAACAGAAGAAGAAGAAGAATACAGTTAATGCCATACTGTGGAACATTCCAGGCAAAGCGATAACATCTCCATGGAGACGAGCCGCTGGCGGAGACCCCAACAAGAGAAGGAACGAGGAAGTTTGAACAGTTCAAATGTTCAAATGTTCGGACGTTTGCCTTTGTCTAAATCAGGAGTGTCCAAACATTTTTAACTGAGGGCCGCATTTTGAAACTTATACAGAGCAGAGGGCCACAAACAACCCGACAATGAAGTGAACCAATCGAAATGTTGCATTTGACATTGTTTTATTGCCTCCACACCTTTAATAAGACTTGGAACATTAATAGGTTGGTATAACATCAAAATGGTTGATTTTTTCCAATTTTACAGTAAAAATAACTTTTTGTTGTTTGGGCCAAATTAGCAGGAAACCAGGGGGCCAACAAAAATTGGTCTGAGGGCCGCATTTGGCCCCCGGGCCACAGTTTGGACACCCCTGGTCTAAAGCATCAACAACACAAACATAAGATATTTACGTTTATTGATCTCAGGGATTCTTTGGAAAGTGAGGAAGAATCGCTGTGACCAGTTAAAATGAGCTTTAAAATATACAGTTTATTGTAGGTAGTAAATATTCGGGCTCTAACTAAGGATTATGTTGCTAATCAATTAATCTAGCAATTTTTCCTTTGCTTAATCGATTCCTTGTTTGGATCTCAAAAGCCAAGTGAAAATGAAATATTCTCACAAAATTTGACCCATATAAACCTTTCAATGTCCGGATAGTGTGTAATTACAAACTAAAGATATATATTTTAAATTTAAAAAACTTAATTTACATGTTTCTTGTGTGATTATTCGATTACTAAATTATTTCAATAATTGATATGATATATTGATATTGATCTTTTAATCGGCTCTAAACCTTTTGGTCACAGTTCAATCTCTTTTATGATGACAAACGCTCAGCCAAAGTGCCGCTTGTCGTAGCAGCGCTTTGTTGAACTGAAGAGCAGAATAAGAACGTCAGTGTTTGTGGAAAAGAGCAAAGCAGTGAACACTCCAGTCTCCAAGGTCAAACAGACGAGGACCAAACAATTCATACTTCAAATGTGCTGCACAAAATGATAGAAACAGAATCAAAATAAAAATGTAGTTACGTCTGGGGGCGATAAATCAAATCATAGTTTGAGCACGATTCATGCACATCAAGCATTATTACTGGATTTAAATAAAGTGATCAGCTTCAGAGTTAGTGGGAAAAATAGAGCTGGTTTAAGATCACTTTTCTAATTGTTTTCAACCAATAATCACTCCCCAATAATGAACATGCGTAAAATAATCTGATAAGAAAACCGATATTTGTCCTTTAATGGGAAAATCGCAAAAAAACAAGAACTTTCCGAACAAAACAGTGTCAAAACATACTAAACAAACCATGAAAGTCGCTCAAAATGTAAAAAAATGAACCTTTCAAAAGCAGGAAGTGATGTGATAATGAGTCGAGAACAGATGTGTCACGTGTGAGTAACTCTCCCAGTGACATTGTGTGAAATCATGTGTGAGTTTGTGTTAATGTCATGAGTAGCCACACTAAAACAATGACCTTTCTCACACTGATGATGAACCATAACAGAGGAACAACTGCATGGTCGGGACACCGTAGTTCTACTTCAATAATGCTGCCACGTCTTTAACTTTGAGCTCTGTTTTTGTGGAAAGTTGCAGTTTTTTGTGTTGTGTTTGGGGCTCTTGAGTGGCATTTCACGTTATAAAACAGGTCATTGTTATCCTTTCTCAGTTCTCTCGACTCAGTAATGATGAAATACAGTCTATGGCAACGACTGAAGTATAAGCTGTTTTTTTAAAGCCGTTTGTGATGTCACGTGCTGATGAGAATATGCATATTTCTCTTGTGTCTCTTTGGGGATCGCTTTCAGTTGCTTGTTGCGCCCTGAAAATCTGGCAACGGTGAATGGGCGCATTAAAGTGTGTATATGGTTTTCTAATTCTGACTTTATGCTGTATCTATACCTAAAGGGTAGTTTTACACCAATCAAGAAGCTGTATGTGTTGAAAAGTTGAAAAATCTGTAGAAAATCACACCAGGGACAGTCATTCTAGCCAAAGTTTATGCCGAATTTACACAAAAGAAACAAAATTTTTGATAATCCATCAAAATAATTTAACAAATAAAATAAAGACGCTGTCATATATTTGTATTTGTCAAATTAAAAAGATTTTATGAGTGGTCCAACCTCTCATAGGCTCTTTAATGTCCATATAATTAAGTAGATTTATACCGTATTTTACGCACATTTGTCCTTGTTTGGCCGGAGTGCGACTTATATGTGATATTATTAGTGATTTTCACACTGGTAACCACAAGAGGGCGCTCTAGGCTCTCAGCGACGCAGAAGAAGAATCTGCACTTCCTCTTCCTCTGGAGTTTGTGGAGTTGTTTAGAAGTGACACAGAGGAAGAAGAATTGAATGGATTTAGTGATTTGGGGTAAAACTGATGTTTTGATAAACTTGTTAGCATGTTCTTTATGCTATAGTTATCTGAATAACTGTTCATATGTTACGTTAACATACCAGACACTTACCACAGTTCTGTCTGTGCCTCATGTAGCTGAAGGTGTTAGCGTTAGCATACGTACACCTATTCACCATGTTCTCTCATCTGTTATTGTTTTAAACTGCATTTCCCTAAAAACTTATACTCCAGAGCGACTTATACTCTGGAAAATACGGTATATTAAATCTGATATTTTTCACAAACACGCTGCATGGAGTAAAGAGCTACTTCCTGGAATAAAAAGTCAGGCACAACACGTCAAAACAACGAAGAACTCCAGTGGTTCGAGCCGTAAACATCGCCCTAAAACACAGCGTCCTCTTTGGTTGTCACAAAGGATCATCGCACGTCTTTTCCTCGCGCACACACTCGGTCGGGACGGCTCTATTTTGGCTCTCGACACGGCTCGGTCTCGGCCACATGTAAACCTTAAGGACGGCTCGTGTCAAAACACTGTCGCTGAGAATCTGCAGCGTCCTCGTCCAGCTCCAACTCACGAAACCCGATCCACACTCAGTTAGATCAAATATACTTTTACTTTTGCTTGTGCTCTCTGTGTAAACGTTACCTCTTTGTCTCTGTTTGCAAAGAATAAGAAGCATAAGTAATTAATAAATGTCCAGTTACATCATACAATTACATGTGAATTGATGATAAATTGTGCTTTCCCTTTGGTTGAGTTCATTTCTGAATTCAAGCTTCATTATCTTGAAACCAGACGCTAAATGCCATAAAATAGGAAATAGAAAAATTGTGTTTTGTGACTATTGTGTCGTGACTAATATAGAATGAATATCTATATTTTTGTTGATTACCCCGATTATATCATTGCAATTCCAGCAGAAATGTGCCCGTAAATGTCACGGTCGAACTATCGTGCAGAACGTAAAATCGAACACAGTATTTTCTAGATTATAGACAATATGGCCTACGAGATATTATAATTGCATATCTATACAATCCAATACTATAAATTTCCACTAAATTCCCGAAACATGAAAGTATTCAAATTCATGTAAAATTCAAAAGGTCCATTTGGCTGCTGGTTATTGCTCATATTCACGCATTCTTCTAATTTACAATCCAGTCACAAGAAGTTTATCATAAAGCTTTTGTCGTTTTGGGGAAAAAGTTTCATGTGTTTCCCGCTCTCCTCCATGACCTTCGCCTTCGTGTCCCGTCTCGCTTCATCGTCCCCTTGTACGCCACCTTGTTCCCGCGCTCGTCGTCACTCCGATCCAATTTGTTTTGTCAGGAACGAGCTGAGGGCGTCACGAATCCGTCCCGCGGCGCTCCACGGGCCCCTCTCTCCGTCTTCTCTGCTCCCCGGACAGTTCACTCTTATTTTAATTCCTTTTGAGGGCACGTTTACAAGCTCATTTCCTCGCGCGGGACAGGGACGGCTGATTGATCAGCCTGGTTTTTAGATCCGCAGTCGTTCCTCATTACGGGAGACGCATCGATCCGCCCCGGGATGTGTCGGGATGTTCACTGGCCGCGCTCCAAGCTAAATGCGCCGTGGATATTCAGAGACTCTTGTCAAAGGCTTTCACCTTCAGCCGGGCGTTTGAGATGGATCACGATGGACGGCGATGTTCAAACAGTTTAGGGCTCGAGGTGGATAAAGACGGACTCTGTGCATCGATTGACGGACTAAAAGTGGCGACACGCGCAGGCCAAAGCGCTCAAAACTAAGCGTAATCACCCGTATGTGTCCCGACCTGCACCGACACGACCACGAGCTCACAGGAGGTCACCCAATGCCAAATATTCATACTGAAAAATACTAGTAAACGTGTATTCATCAGTAAAAACGCACATGAACTCAGTCCATGCTTGCTTCTTTCTGTTTGTGGACAAAAGGTTTCTTTATGTCATAAGCAGTTTATCAAATGGCAATAGCACCCTTGATCTTTCCATACATACATTTAATGCTTTCATTCAACCCTGCTCACAAACATATGTATAGATAAAATGTACAGATAAAACCTACAATCATCTCATATACATCTACTTTAATGCACTTAATACACACATCAATAATGCATAAGTGGATGCATGAACTAACTTGCCTGTATCCTGTGTGAACACGCCCGTATGTCCGGGACTAAATGCACACATTCTATACATACATGCATAAACACATACACATACATGCACATACATGTACAGACACATCCACATACTCTCATGTGTACCTCCTGTACGGTGTGGCCTGCTGGAGCAGCAGCATCACAGAGAGGGAGAGGAAGAGACTGGACAAAGTCATCAAGAAGTCCAGCTCCGTCCTGGGCTGTGCTCTGGACTCGGTGCAGGAGGTGGGGGACAGGAGGGTCCTGGCTAGATTCACATCTATGCTGGACCATGAGTGTCACCCCCTGCAGGACACTCTCTCCGCTCTGGAGAGCAGCTTCAGTGAGAGACTGATCCACCCTCGATGTGTGAAGGAAAGGTTCCGTAGGTCTTTCCTTCTGCTGCTGTCAGACTTTATAACAAACACTGTTAGTACTGAACACTCGCAATACTGACCTAACCTAATACTGATGTGCAATTCTGTCATATGTGCAATTGCTGTTGGAATTCATGTGCAATTCATGTGCTGTCGTGACACATATTCATGTGCAATTACTGTCGTGATCACATGCAATGGTATTTATTTATTCATTTTTATCTTTATTATTTTTCCCCTCCATCCCTTGTTGGGAAATGGGAGGTTTTGTCTATGGGAGTTTTTATTTATAGGAGATCTTCTACTGAGAGTGTTTTTCAGACTTCCTATAAGTGATCTGTTCTTCTGTATCTACCTCTGTATCTACCTGCGTTGCACCAATGAAATTTCCCCATGTGGGACAATAAAGGAATATCTTATCTTATATGCACATACATGTCATAAAAATAGTCTTTCTATATACACAAATATGATTTGGAAGTACAGACAGGCATTTAATCTAAATCTAATTGAGATCGAGATTCAGTCATTTCTATTTATGAATGAAATTCTTGGAACTTTTGAATCACGAGGTCAACAGCAAATCTTGTGTCTGTGAAAGCGTGCGGTTTGGAGCAGAATTAAGAGAAAGTTTGATTTTGATGAGGAAAAAAAAATCACACAAATTAAAATTGTGAGGGATAAATACATGGATTCTTATTCTTATTTTTTTTGGGTCATATTGCTCAGCTTTATTCTGCCGTAACATTACTTTTAATTTCTGTTCTCTATGTCTCAAATTAGTGGTACAACTATGTAATTCAGAGTTGATTTTATCCACTTTTTGGTCTTCCTTTGGATCGTTTCTCGGTTTAAACTGTTGTAGCCATGACATGGTGCAAATTTAGACCCGGTTTAGCCTCAGTTTAGACCGGAAAATAGTCCCGGTATAGACTTGGCTGCACGCGGAAAGCCAAATGTTGATCTGCTCTGAAAAGTTTGAAAAAGAACCGCTAATATACTGTATTTTCTGGACTATAAGTCGCACCGGAGTATAAGTCGAACCCCGACCAAAACTATGAAAAAAGGTGCGGCTTATAGTCCAGAAATTACGGTAACGGCTTTTAGAACAAAAACACCGTCCAGATAAACGACCTTTGAAACCTTTCCCACCGCTACCTCTGACCGCACTCAGGCCGCGGTGATCACATGACTGATTGTGTCGCTGTTGGACAGTTGTCTTTGTTTTCTGTCACCGTGCCGACTCTCACTGTCGCCGTCGGTTTTCGCAGGAGGACTACGACCGCCTCCGCCCGCTCTCGTATCCCATGACCGACGTCTTCCTCATCTGCTTCTCAGTGGTGAATCCGGCCAGTTTCCAGAACGTCCGAGAGGAGTGGGTCCCGGAGCTGCAGGAGTACGCCCCCAGCGTCCCCTACCTGCTCATCGGGACACAGGTCAGTCCAAGCAAGACGACTGTTACTTAAAGTGCCCCCTACAGGTCGGACGACGCATTGAACTAAAATGCAATTAACCATTATATATTTAAAATGTTGCTAAAAGATATTAAAATGTTATCCCGGAATTGCTATTTTTTTTAGGTTTATAATGTCACTTCCTGTTTGGAATTGATGACATGACATGAGGAAATTACCCAGAAAACACTGCAAAAACTCATCTAATGTTTTTTTTTTTTTTTTTGACAAACAAAATCAATCAGAGCGACTTTATTTTAAAAAGTTGTTTCTTTGTGTAATTTATGCACAAACTTTGACTGGAATGAGTGTCCCTGGTGTGATGTCACTTCCTGTCATTTTCTACTGATTTTTCGACTTTTCTCCACAAACACCTGCTCGATCGGTGTAAAACTATAATGTATATGTACAACAGGTATAAATACACCAAATAAATCGTATCAAGGAATCAAATCGTGGTTGCTATGAGTCAATACTTATTTTTATCCAAACAAACCCGGAGATTCTTCACTCCTAAATGAGTCCTTGATGGTTTTGTCCTGTTTAAAATGCTGACCATTAGCGTTTATTGACAGGACAGAGTAGAAATAGTGCAGGACTGAGTGGAAATGTGTGAGGGAGACAGAGTAGAACCATTTGAGTGTTGGAGCTCAGGCTGAAACAAGTTAATCAATGCATTGCAACTAATCAATTATTAAAATGGTCAACTACTGATGTAATTAAATGCGGTAATTGTTAACTGGACTATACACAAACTTCAGCAGATGTCATGTGCAAAGAGATGCGATTCTATGACTCAGACAATGCAATAAATACGTAAAAAAGACACAGAATGTTTGTAAAATGTTATGTTTTGATGAAAAACCTTTGTCTGTCAGTGTACTCGATCAGGTGTCCTCAGGCAGCATGACTTTAGCATTATCTGTGTCAAATGCAGTTTAAAACATGGCTTTTTGCAGTCGAAACCACTAAAAACAAACTCTGATCTAATCGATTATCACAATAAGTGTTAGTCACGGCCTGTAAATGAACTTCCCTTCCTTCCTTTTCGTAAATGCTCATCCAAATATAAAAATACTACGCTCGAACACTCTGCTACGGGTTTGATTTACGTCCCCCCAACGAGCCGTTACTTTAAAAGGCAAAGTGTGGACGTCTGCTGCTTTATGTGCCTGCGATAACATCAACCACGCGGCTTAAACCTGCCGAGACCTTGAAGCGTGTCCTCGTGCGGTAAATGTGACGGCGTTTCGCGAGGAGCAGAGACCACCGCTCGACCCCGCCCCCGGGTCCAGCCCTGTCAGACTGTCCTTGGACCAGGCCCTGACCAGACCCTGACCCGAGCCTGTCGTGAAGCAGAAGCAGGACAAACATGTCTGTGGTAGAAGAGAGCGGCTGTGCATGTTAATGTCAGTGGATTTCAGAGTTGACTGTGCTCTAAAGTGATGAACTAAATCTGCAGGAATATGGATTTTATGGAGTACAAGAAAAAAATCTAATCATCAAAACCAGTCAACTACAACTACAGAAAATAATCATAGTCATATTTCCGTTAAAAGTAAAGTGTACGCGAGTAAAAGGTATTCAAGTAAAAGGTATTCAAGTAAAAGGTACTTAAATAAAAGGTACTCAAGTAGAAGGTATTCAAGTAAAATGTACTCAAGTAAAGTGTACGCAAGTAAAAGGTACTCAAGTAAAGTGTACGCAAGTAAAAGGTACTCAAGTAAAAGGTACTCAAGTAAAAAGTACTCAAGTAAAGTGTACGCAAGTAAAAGGTACTCAAGTAAAAGGTACTCAAGTAAAAGGTACTCAAGTAAAGTGTAAGCAAGTAAAAGGTACTCAAGTGAAAGGTACTCAAGTAAAAAGTACTCAAGTAAAGTGTACGCAAGTAAAAGGTACTCAAGTAAAAGGTACTCAAGTAAAGTGTACGCAAGTAAAAGGTACTCAATAAAAGGTACGCAAGTAAAAGGTACTCAAGTAAAAGGTACTCAAGTAAAAGGTACTCAAGTTAAGTGTAAGCAAGTAAAAGGTACTCAAGTGAAAGGTACTCAAGTAAAAGGTACTCAAGTAAAGTGTATGCAAGTAAAAGGTACTCAAGTAAAAGGTACTCAAGTAAAGTGTATGCAAGTAAAAGGTACTCAAGTAAAGTTTACGCAAGTAAAAGGTACTCAAGTAAAAGGTACGCAAGTAAAAGGTACTCAAGTAAAAGGTACTCAAGTAAAAGGTACTCAAGTAAAGTGTATGCAAGTAAAAGGTACTCAAGTAAAAGGTACTCAAGTAAAGTGTACGCAAGTAAAAGGTACTCAAGTGAAAGGTACTCAAGTAAAAGGTATTCAAGTAAAAGGTACTCAAGTAAAGTTTACGCAAGTAAAAGGTACTCAAGTAAAAGGTACGCAAGTAAAAGGTACTCAAGTAAAAGGTACTCAAGTAAAAGGTACTCAAGTAAAGTGTATGCAAGTAAAAGGTACTCAAGTGAAAGGTACTCAAGTAAAAGGTATTCAAGTAAAAGGTACTCAAGTAAAGTGTATGCAAGTAAAAGGTACTCAAGTAAAAGGTACTCAAGTAAAGTGTACGCAAGTAAAAGGTACTCAATAAAAGGTACGCAAGTAAAAGGTACTCAAGTAAAAGGTACTCAAGTAAAAGGTACTCAAGTAAAGTGTAAGCAAGTAAAAGGTACTCAAGTGAAAGGTACTCAAGTAAAAGGTACTCAAGTAAAGTGTATGCAAGTAAAAGGTACCAAGTAAAAGGTACTCAAGTAAAGTGTATGCAAGTAAAAGGTACTCAAGTAAAGTTTACGCAAGTAAAAGGTACTCAAGTAAAAGGTACGCAAGTAAAAGGTACTCAAGTAAAAGGTACTCAAGTAAAGTGTATGCAAGTAAAAGGTACTCAAGTAAAAGGTACTCAAGTAAAGTGTACGCAAGTAAAAGGTACTCAAGTGAAAGGTACTCAAGTAAAAGGTATTCAAGTAAAAGGTACTCAAGTAAAGTTTACGCAAGTAAAAGGTACTCAAGTAAAAGGTACGCAAGTAAAAGGTACTCAAGTAAAAGGTACTCAAGTAAAAGGTACTCAAGTAAAGTGTATGCAAGTAAAAGGTACTCAAGTGAAAGGTACTCAAGTAAAAGGTATTCAAGTAAAAGGTACTCAAGTAAAGTGTATGCAAGTAAAAGGTACTCAAGTAAAAGGTACTCAAGTAAAAGGTACTCAAGTAAAAGGTACTCAAGTAAAAGGTACTCAAGTAAAAGGTACTCAAATAAAAGGTACGCAAGTAAAAGGTACTTAAAGGTACTCGATGCAGCCTAGAAGCAGAAGTATTTTAAATCCCTCTGAATCTGGGCTTGATGCGTCAGTCACGTTGCCTCCAGCCTCAGAGCCGGCGCCTCCAGCACATGTGCCGCTCCCAAAACATGAAAATCCAAAGTCTAGTTTTTCGGTCTGTTTCCTGGCAACTGAAGCGCCGCGGCTCCGGCTCACGCACAGATCCACGTACAACCACCATGTATCCACTCTCCTCAAATAACACGTCGCTCTGACCGCCGGGTGTGAACGAGCTGGAGATGTCCTCATGGTTATTACTGTTCACATGTGAGTGGAAGACGCATTTACCGTATTTTCCGGACTATAAGTCGCACTGGAGAATAAGTCGCACCAGCCAAAAAATGCATAATAGAGAAGAAAAAAACATATATAAATCGCACTGGAGTATGAAATGCGGTTGCAAGTGTGAAAATAACAAATAATATCACATATAAGTCGCTCCGGAGTATAAGTATATAAGTATAAATATAAGTATAAGTATAAGCATATAAGTATAAATATAAGTATAAGTCGCACCCCGGCCAAAACTATGAAAAAAGGTGCAACTTATAGTCCGGAAAATAGTACACTAAAGAAATAAACAAAAGCAATTATTTTCTTTTCTTTAATTTTTATTCGTTTTTAATGAGACAAAATAGAATAAAATTATGATCAATTGATATGTCAAATTGCCCAAAAAATTAAGCTGAATGTACACATTTGGAATGTGTACTAGTTATTTTCTTGTCTTGTCAGTGAATTTGGGTCAAATGCATGGTTATTGTTTACTATATATATAATTACAACTTGAAATACGGTTGTTAGTATTTCATTCTTTGCAAATGTATTCAATCTAAAACAGCAGTTGTTTACACCCGGTTGGACCTCGAATCTCCCTCCTCTGGCTGCATTATCATCTCAAACGTGTAAACTGTCTGTGTGCAGTGTGTCCAGTGGTAAAAGCCGTGGCTGGTGAGAACTGTTTTGCAGGAAGTGTGTCGGGCCAACAAGTCTGACGCGCCGCAAACACTGGGACACATCGCTACAGTTAATCCGCTTACGTGAGCCGGCAGCTGCGCCTCCGCAATAAAACATTAAACATAGAGCTCCATGTGAAACCGAGGAGCGTCGCCACCTGTTCCCCCCCTAACAAGCCCCAAATCTGCAGCTAACAAGATGCTAACGGTTCCTCAAACGCCGGTGGGAAAGAAGGATCTGTTAATGAGAGACGCTCTGGAATGAGGATTTAACCTGGTCAAAGTTGCTCGTGAGGCTGAATTATTTGGGAAAACGGGCTTCATGGCGGTTAATTCACTTTTTGTTGCGTTACTGCTTTGCCGGGAACGTTCCACCGCATGAAAATAAACCGTCGACCTTGTATTTATTCAGTTATAGCTGTTTTTATTGCCAGAATGTGAAGGCGGACAATATTGGCGTTGATACTGGAACATGTCATGTATCGGGTATCGATTCACTATCTTTCGATTAGGGGTGTGCCAAAATATCAAACTATTGATATGTCGTGATACTTAATTTGGTAATACAGTATTGATATCGTGGGATCATGTATCGATATATTGCCATGAGTCATTTTTGGTATAATATCCCAAATTATTTTGTGATTACACCATAATTTTGTTGCTTTTTTAAAGAAAGGAAACTTGTTTAAGCAAAAACATGTGACGTTTTGACAGTTTTGATGATTAAAATGGGTGTATTTTATTTTGAGATTGAGCAGGTCGAGGTTTAACGAAGACAAATATTGTTTAAATGTGTTGGGTTCTTAAAGACATTGTGATGTATCGTCGAATATCATGAGCACTATATGGATTATGGGATGTATCGCAAAATTGTGATATTATCGTATTTCGAGCCGTGTATCATATCGAATTGTGAGGGATCTAGTGATTCCCAGCCCTACTTCCGATACTGATCCGATACTCCAATTAGCCATATTCAGAACACAAACGTATTTTAACCAACTTTTACACATAAATATGAACAAAATGCAAACAGTTTTAAGCTCAGAACCGACAGAATTCCACCCATTTTAATGTTGTAAAGTTACAGTTAATGATTAGCATGTTATTATGGTATTAACCAGTCTTACTCTTTTAGAAAGTTTTGACAACACGTTGAAGTAGTTTTGAGGAATATAATCTGGTATCGGTTGATGATATCGGTATCGGAAGTGTAAAAGTGGTACAAACGTCACACAGGGCACTTCCAGTATGATGTATAAGTATTATTTGTAGTAAATTCATCAGTATTCGAGATAGATATCATGAAAACAAGAAAATATAAAAAGTAACATGAAGCTACTGTAGAAAACTGTTGGGTGCTCTGAGTTTGAAACAGTTCAAAACATTCGTTTTTAATCCCGGGCTGTTATAAATGCAGTTTGTGCCGAATCGGAAGGGACGAGCTCAAAGGAACAAAGGTCAACAACAATCAGCGCCGGGTCTTGGCTATGGACGAGTACTCAAAAGTATAATACTGCCTCTGTATCCAAACGTAGGATAATTACCACACTTAATTATCGATATATCGTTCAGCATGTGATCGCTGGGACTATTTTTATGTGCATTTTCTTGAAACGTATGTTATTTATTTGAGCTGTAAAGTGTCGCACACGTAACTGCGGTGTGTAACATCTCGTTATGGATACTCACCACATTTTAATGCAGCTTTATTGTTCCACTGTCAATAGCACAAAGTAGTTTGGACTTAATCGTGATCATTTAAGTGTTTTTTCTCGTCCAATTCCAGATCGACCTCCGCGACGACCCCAAGACGATCGCCAAACTGAACGATCTGAAGGAGAAGCCGCTGACCACGGAGCAGGGGCAGAAGCTGGCCAAGGAGGTGTGTGTGTGTGTGTCTGTGTGTGTCTGTGTGTGTGTGTGTGCGTGTGCGTGTGTGTGTGTGCGCGCGTGTGCGTGTGTGTCCTAAACGTGCTCACTCTCAGTTGGAGCTGTCGGGCCTGTTGGAGCTGAGCGTGGAGCAGAGCTCTGTGGGGAGTAAAGACATCTGTGCATTACACCAGCCCAAATGAATGCAGTCATTCTGTGCAAAGTGGTCTCAAAGTGGAGGAGGAACACCAGCAGTAGCTGCACAGTTAATACTGCGGTAAAGCAGTTGGATAGACACTTGCACGCGTCAAAACTGGGTTGAAACGGGACTGGACGGGGACTAAACTGGACAAACTCTGGATTTCAAGTGACGTCAAAAGAGGCGCTGTCATTTTTCATTCTTTCATTTTGATAAAATGACTAAATACAAACAAAAAACATGAATAACAAAAACAAAGGTGTCGCTAAATCTTCTAGATCCTTGATTTTTAACCCGTGTCTAATGTCCAATTTGAATTACCGTATTTTCTGCACTATAAGGCTCACTTAAAAGTATTGAATTTTCTCCAAAAACTACAGTGCGCCTTATAATCCAGTGCGCCTTAAATATGGATTGATTCTGGTTGTTCTTACTGAGCTCGCAGCGATTTTGTGTGGTACACGTTTTGTTTTGCTCAATGCGCCTTGTAGTGTATTTTCTGGACTATACTCCGGTGCGACTATAAGTCGCACCACCAAATGCATAATAGAGACAAAAAAAAACATATATAAGTCGCACTGGAGTATAAAATGCGGTTGCAAGTGTCAAAATAACAAATAATATCACATATAAGTTGCTCCGGAGTATAAGTATATAAGTATAAATATAAGTATAAGTTGCACCCCGGCCAAAACTATGAAAAGAGGTACGACTTATAGTCCGGAAAATACAGTATATGAAAACTGATCGAAAATAAACCATTCATTGACAGTGCGCCTTGTAGTGCGGAAAATACGGTAACAGATTTACATATGGATTTAACTAAATAATCAATCATTTTGGAGTGTCCTGAACTTACTTCTGCACCAAAAAACTCCACCCAGAGAGATCACGTGCACCCTATCAAAATCACACCCTGTCAAAAATACATTTCAGATGAATAAATCCGCCAGCTTGACTCGATGTTTGTGATGAGCAGATGATTTCAAGTGGTTGTTTTCCTTTTGTTTTGTGCAATAAACACGTCTTTAATTGAATAATGGGTGTCGTTTAAGGCCACGGGACGATGACATCTCAGAAAAGCGACATAGTGCACCTTTAAGTTTGCAGTTTGAGACTTCACAGAGCCCAGGACTTGCACTGTAAATGTGAAAACTATACAAACATTAGAGTGTTTAGAGAGACTTTTATTGCACGTTCCGACCCTGAACGTTCAATCTGAGGCTGAAAATGTCTCAAGGCTAAAATCTAAAACCAGAAGGCCTTGACTACAGTCTCGTGTTGCTGATGATGATTGTGCAAAATTGTTTGTCAGCCTTTTTTTTAAATTTAACAGCCTATTTTTGATGGTAAACGCTTCAAAATCATTGTTCAGCGTGAAAGTATTTCCTCTATTGCACGTATTTTAGTAATGTAAAATATTCAACGTCACGATTTAGTCACGCTCAGTAAAACACTTTAGGCTGCAATGTATAAGAGAGTTAAAACATGTATAAGTTCTGCATTTAAAATTCCTTTTTTTGCTCCTGGATGTGTTGAAATTGACACTGTGCATTCACTCTTGATAATAATTACTATATTTATCATTAATATATAAATAGATAACTTTGCTAACACTTTTAAGTCAGGTTACACTCTTTAGCTGCTAATTTCTACATTTGATTTCAATTTGTATTTTTTCAGCCCTTATTTATATCTTACTCTGCTGCTAATTCAATTTTCCGATAAATAAACTCCTTATTACTGACGTTAAGACGAGAAAGAAAATATGTTTTTCCATGAATAAACAATAAAAACTACATTTATAGAGATTTTAGCTCTTAATAACCAACTATTATTGCCGAAATCCTATTAGAATCATATTTCACGTACCAATAGACCCCACATCTTACTAATAAGCAGTGGTAAGGGCTTTATTAGTGTTAAATGTCTAATTAACAGCAGAATATGGGGCTATAATTATGAATGTGCATCAAACTAACCACTTACAATATGCAAATTAGCAGCGAGTTATATGTTAGTGTGAGTGTTTGTACAAAATCCGCCGGCCCGTAAACGCGGTGTCACCCTGGTTGTGTTTCTGGGCCATAACGAGGCGGAACAAAACGTGATCAAAACGTGATCAAAACGGGATCAAAACGGGATCAACGACAATCACTGGCTCTGGGTGATTGCGTCGAAATTTTTGGCTTCTTGCAAAATGAACGCCGTCAAATACCGCATCGTTTCACCCTCGACAAGAACAAACAGGCCGACGCCCCTTCACCGTGGATCAGACGGCGTGTTTATAATGGTGGCGGTTTAAATGAGGTTTAGCGCAGCGCTGACGAGGCCCTTGTGTTCACTATTGCCTCACACATTATTTGTTTAAGTGTCTGGAGATCGCAGCGAGTTTCACAGACAAAGGAACTTGCTTTGGTGATTCGGTGCGACATACAACAACGAACAGTGATAAAAAAAGATACCGTATTTCCCGCACTATAAGGCGCACTGGATTATAAGGCGCATTAAGCGAAACAAAACGTATAGCACACAAAATCTCTGTCGTTTTTTAGGAAAAGTGCGCCTTATAATGCGGAAAATACGGTATATAGAATCAAAATGGGCATGCATTAAAGAAAAACTATTTAATTGACTGTAAAATTAGGCTTACTATGTACAGAAAACAGTGGATGCATTTTAAGATGAACTAGTATTGAAACTAGAAACGCATTTGAACTGAAGTACTGTAAATAGTGAATGGGAATTCCCAGTGTCACTTCTAAACAACTCCACAAACTCCAGAGGAAGAGGAAGTGCAAGCGCTTCTGCGTCGCTCAGAGCCTAGAGCGCCCTTTTGTGAAATGGGTTTGCCAGTGTGAAAATAACAAATATCATATATAAGTCGCACCCTGGGCAAAACTATAAAAAAGGGTGCGACTTATAGACCGGAAAATACGGTAGTTTAATTTGGCCAGTTTTGACAGTATATTTAAGGTTTAAGCAGCAGTTGCAGTAGCTCTGTCCTGACAGTCTCTCGTGTGGTTTCCAGATCGGGGCGTGTTGCTACGTGGAGTGCTCGGCTCTGACACAGAAAGGCCTGAAGACGGTTTTCGACGAGGCCATTCTTGCCATCTTAACCCCCAAGAGGAAGAAGGGGGCGCTAAAGAGACGCCTGGGCCCGCGATGCATCAACTGCTGCCTCATCACGTGATACGAGACCACCAGAGCGCCCCCAAAACCTGGACTAAAGCCCGTCTGAATCTGGACTATACCCGGTCTGAACCTGGACTAAAGCCGGTCTGAACCTGGACTAAACCCGGTCTGAACCTGGACTAAACCCGGCCTGAACCTGGACTAAACCCGGCCTGCACCTGGACAAAACCCGGCCTGAACCTGAACTAAACTCGGCCTGAACCTGGACTAAACCCGGTCTGAACCTGGACTAAACCCGGCCTGAACATGGACTAAACCCGGCCTGCACCCGGCCTGCACCTGGACAAAACCCGGCCTGAACCTGGACTAAACCCGGCCTGAACCTGGACTAAACCCGGCCTGAACCTGAACTAAACTCGGCCTGAACCTGGACTAAACCCGGTCTGAACCTGGACTAAAGCCGGTCTGAACCTGGACTAAACCCGGTCTGAACCTGGACTAAACCCGGCCTGAACCTGGACTAAACCCGGCCTGCACCTGGACAAAACCCGGCCTGAACCTGGACTAAACCCGGCCTGAACCTGAACTAAACTCGGCCTGAACCTGGACTAAACCCGGCCTGAACCTGAACTAAACTCGGCCTGAACCTGGACTAAACCCGGTCTGAACCTGGACTAAACCCGGCCTGAACATGGACCAAACCCGGCCTGCACCTGGACAAAACCCGGCCTGAACCTGGACTAAACCCGGCCTGAACCTGGACTAAACCCGGCCTGAACCTGAACTAAACTCGGCCTGAACCTGGACTAAACCCGGTCTGAACCTGGACTAAACCCGGCCTGAACATGGACTAAACCCGGCCTGCACCTGGACAAAACCCGGCCTGAACCTGGACTAAACCCGGCCTGAACCTGGACTAAACCCGGCCTGAACCTGAACTAAACTCGGCCTGAACCTGGACTAAACCCGGTCTGAACCTGGACTAAACCCGGCCTGCACCTGGACTAAACCCGGCCTGAACCTGGACTAAACCCGGCCTGAACCTTGATTAAACCAGGCCTGAACCTGGACTAAACCCGGCCTGACCATGGACTAAACCCGGTCTGAACCTGGACTAAACCCGGCCTGCACCTGGACTAAACCCGGCCTGAACCTGGACTAAACCCGGCCTGAACCTTGATTAAACCAGGCCTGAACCTGGACTAAACCCGGCCTGAACCTGAACTAAACTCGGCCTGAACCTGGACTAAACCCGGTCTGAACCTGGACTAAACCCGGTCTGAACCTGGACTAAACCCGGTCTGAACCTGGACTAAACCCGGCCTGAACCTGGACTAAACCCGGCCTGCACCTGGACTAAACCCGGCCTGAACCTGGACTAAACCCGGCCTGAACCTTGATTAAACCAGGCCTGAACCTGGACTAAACCCGGCCTGAATCATACGCGGACTCAAAGATGCAGTTTACACCAAAGGAGCACAAAACCCAAGTCTCTTCATATCAAAGACTTCGATGCCTCTTTTATAACCATTTAACCCTTTTGTTCCCGGTTAACGCTGCCATATTGATAGATATATGTCATTTAAAGGGTTCCAGGTGCACAAAATGAAAGAGGAATCGCATATTCAATAACTGGGATTTGTGTTGACGTTTTAACGGCAGAAAAGATTTAGTCGAATGTAGAACTTAAAAGGGGAAATTCTGAATCAAATCTGCCTTATTTTACTTTGAAAAACACCTGTAAAACTTCAGTGTCGTCGCGATATATTTATTTTGATTATTGCGTCAGCCAAAACTGCAATATTGACTATTTTTCTTCTCTCTTTGTGTGATATATTGTGCAACCGTTGTTCAAAGTGTGGGGGTTTTGAAGTCTTTTCTAAGTCATTCTGGAGAGTTTAACAACATTTAGCAGTTATATGTGTATTTTGTACCAACGCTTTACTTGTGCTGAGGTTTCATTTCCTTGTGTGAAACTGAAATCTAAACTCATGCTAAATCCTCCCGCACAAATGATCCGCCGTACGTATAAATCCAACCGTCGCATTGTATTAATTATGCAAATCATCTGCTTTACTGTGAGGCAACGTTTAAAATCCAGATGCAGTTTGTTACTAAGCAGGCCATTATTTAAAGTCCATGGCATTTCATTTGCAAGAGTTAATTACGCTTATCCTCCTGTGGTAAGCGTCCGTGGCCGTGTTATACAGTAAATAGATGTTTACTCACTCTATTCAATTTGGTCTTGTAGTTTTGATAATGCATTTCAGTTTAAAAAGTACTTTATTCTCGTACATTTGACCGTGGATTCTGTGGCTATTCAAAGGTATCTGCACTTTCTTCCCCTTCTTTTTACCGGACTGAGAAGTAAAAAGTACTTTTCGTGTTGTTTAAGGGGTTCGTTTTAGCACATTCATGGTTCAAATTCAAATATACAGATGAAAATGAGTAGGGAAAAGTGCCAAATCAATTCAGTTCACTTTATTAGCTCTCAAAATCCGTGTGAAATGCTTTTAAATATTGTTTTTTACTCCAAATTTAGCCTATATTTAGATTGAGGACTTACTTTTTCTTTTTTTTTGGCTTCTGTATCTGTCATTTTACCTCAAAAAAAAATTCCACCTTCTTCTACCTTCTGCCTATTCACAATCACTGTAGTAGGACTAGTTTTCATCCTCCAAAGTCTGAACTCTGCTCCAAATAACGAGCATTCAGAGGATAAAACGGCGCAATTAGAAAAGACCGAATTAAACAAATGCTTCAAAAACCCAGACGCTTCTGAAAACGCGCGGAAAACGAGACGGACCCAACACTCGGCTTCACTCGGCTTCACTCGGCTTCAGAAAAAGACCAGATTCACGGCCATTAAATTGTCCATTTTTTCCCCACAGCTTTTTCTTGGTTAAAATTGCCCGGTAACGTGAACCACCGGTAACCATAGCAACTACAATCAAGTCGGGGTGATCCCTCATTGGTCCGGGAGAAGAAAAAATCCAGTCGTTGTATCATCTGCACTTTTTTAAACCATAGAAACTACAGACAACAAATGATTCATATTATTGCCATTACAGCAAGTCAAAGGGACGCTGTGTACTGTACGCCTGGCGATCTCCATGGCGACGAGCACGTGAATGTGGGTACACTAGTGGGACGGTTGAATTGATTGTTTTTCTAGCTTTAACCAAATGAAAAATCTGTTTGTGTTTTTAGTATTTTCAAAAAGTGTCCCGCTTTTTCAATCCGTGGGTTTCAGAGCGAGGGGGGGAAACATGTGCGTTGTTGCCATAGAAACGGACCCTTTAAAACACAATATTCTATCGTTTTAATGGTCAAAAGTTCTCCAAACGTCGCCTACGAACAGGAATCTGACACCTGTGGATACGATGGACGGTCCCAATGAAAAAGCAACTGTTCGAGAAGGAAAAACGACTCCTGTGCACAATATTTTCCATATTTTAAGTCGACATTTGGAAGTTTTCAAAAGTGTTTTACATTCAGGACTTTGGCATTGAAATCACAAAAAAAGAATGTAATCGTTCAAAAATAGCGACACACTTTTACCAATACATCCACTTCGTTCTTTTGTACGTTGTGTCCAAACTCGGGCTGTCGTCGAGGAAACTGTTGCTGGAGTAAAAGGAACGCTGGGAAAAGCTCCAAAAAACCGTTACGTTTCTCTGTGATTTGAAAAAGCATCTGCGCCGAGAGCACGAGGCGACAGAAAAAACACTCGAAAACTGTGTCGTTTCAGTATAAATCCTGCCAAAGGAATCGCTCGACCGATCAATCGACTGAACGACTGAAGGTTCCGGGCACGTTTGGTTCGAAAATGTGCAGATTTTCCCATTTTTTAAGGAAGCAAACAGCACACAAATGACGTAAACTACGATCTAAACGTCGACAAAGAGACAACGAATCTCTACAAACGAGTATAAACGATCGGAAGCGCGTTTGTGAAGTCGAGTCGCGACGTGTAAAGACCGAGTCGCGACGTGTAAAGCCTCGGTGTAAAGCCCGAGTCGCGACGTGTAAAGCCCGAGTCGCGACGTGTAAAGCCCGAGTCGCGACGTGTAAAGCCTCGGTGTAAAGCCCGAGTCGCGACGTGTAAAGCCCGAGTCGCGACGTGTAAAGCCCGAGTTGCGACGTATAAAGCCCGAGTCGCGACGTGTAAAGCCCGAGTCGCGACGTGTAAAGCCCGAGTCGAGACGTGTAAAGCCCGATCCCAAAGCCTTACGTGGAATGTGAACACTTAACTGCAACTAAAGGGTGCTGAACATGAGTTATGTGAGTTTATTTTCTAAGATGAGCCAATACATTTTTACATTATGCTTTATTTAGTGTGTTTTTTCTTTCTGTTTGTATCGATTCTGTTGTTTCTTAAAGAGACAGCGCGGTTTGTCCAGGTCGTCGTGAATCAAACGCGCGTAAACGAACGTTACGGAGACTTTACTCGGCGAGATGAGCGAAAATGAAATGTGACAAATGTCTAGAAAACGACCGCGTAATAAGCTGCGAAGAACCAAATTGTGCCTGAATTGAAAGACAAAGCAAGGTTTTAACAAGCTAAAAGCTGCACTGTCTCTTTAAGACGTCGTTCATGTCCAAAGACTTAAAGGCACATGTCCATTTTAACTATTTTAACCGTTTTAACTGTTTTAAAAGATACTGTAAACCAAATCAAGGCACAAACCTGAAGCACAGTCCACAAAGCACCTCCTCTTTCCAACCGCAACTCCAAATAACTATTAATAGTACAAAACATATCTCATTTTCTACGTAAAACAGTCAGGAAATAGCACAATATTCGACTTGTTTCGGTTGATTTTGCCTCGCGGTTTTGCTCGACGCTGCCCTCTAAAGGCCAAGTGCAGTTTACAAAAGAAACATTGTGAATTTTGAGGAAGAAATATAAAAAATTACACCGATAAATGTGTTTTGTAACGATCAGCAATACACGAAAAGGCTTTTAGGAGATGAATTAGAACGTAAAATGTGGTATGTACTCATCGACCTATAGTGAATACTACAATATCTACAAATGTGTGTGTTATTTTACGGCACAAATTTTAGAAACTAAGCAAAAACATAAGAAGAGGTGTTGCACAATTATTATCTTTATAGTTTTAACGTAGATTTAAGACATTTGCGCACATGTTTCTGACAAATTGCAAATCTCTTGTCGCGTTATCGTCGTCGGGGATGAAAAATATATGCATTTTTTTGTGAATTGCCGTAGTAAACTGCACTTTGTCCCGCTCCAAATGTGTGAAAATGATTAAAATAAATTCTACGATTGTCAAATTGTTCTTTCTGAGCCAAAAAAAAGACAAGAAAAGAAAGAAAATATACTGTATAAATGACATACTTTATAATTTGGGCTCTGTCTTAAGATAGAGTTTAGATGTCGTGTATGTATACTGTTGTAAACATTTTATATTTGCTTTAGTGTATAATAGTTTGGGTTTTTAAATGAGAGTTGCACTTTCTATGGAGTAGTAGTAGTAGTAGTAGTAGTAGTAGTAGTAGGCGTAGTAGTAGGAGTAGCAATAGTAGTAGGAGTAGGAGTAGTAATAGTAGTAGTAGTAGTAATAGGAGTAGGAGTAATAGGAGTAGGAGTAGTAATAGTAGTAGGAGTAGTAGTAGTAGTAATAGTAGTAGTAGTAGGAGTAGCAATAGTAGTAGTAGTAGTAATAGTAGTGGGAGTAATAATAGTAGTAGGAGTAGGAGTAGTAGTAGTAGTAATAGTAGTAGTTGTACAGTTTACTTGCGCTGGTGTATGTTTGGCACAGAAACCCGTGGCAGAGGCATAATCCGCATTTAGACAGTTTTAGTCCTCAAAACCAGAACAATTTAAACAATTACACGGAAACAAAGAAGTCGACCTTTTAAAATGTGTGGAAAAGCAGACCATGACTTTAGGTGATGGTTTTAACACAGATCATCTATTGAGTAAGTGACTGTGATCTGATGAGACTAAATAGTTTTAAATGTAAAGGTTTTTATGTTGAAAAACTGGTTCAAAGCGTCTTTAAAAGTTCAGCTCTTTCCTGTTTGCAGTGAATGTCTCTCAGAGATTTTTAGTCCAGGTTTAGAGTCGTTCTTGTTGGTATTTTTGCTTTAGACCTGGTTTAGTGGAACTCTTGTTGGGTGTTTCCATTCTGCAGTGTAGTTTGACCTCTAGACTGGTTTAGTTCTGGTTTAGTCCTGGTTTAGTTCTGGTTTAGTTCTGGTTTAGTTCTGGTTTAGTCCTGGTTTAGTTCTGGTTTAGTCCTGGTTTAGTTCTTGATTTATTTCTGGTTTAGTTCTGGTTTAGTCCTGGTTTAGTTCTGGTTTAGTCCTGGTTTAGTTCTGGTTTAATCCTGGTTTAGTTCTTGGTTTAGTTCTGGTTTAGTTCTGGTTTAGTCCTGGTTTAGTTCTTGGTATAGTTCTGGTTTAGTTCTGGTTTAGTCCTGGTTTAGTTCTTGGTTTAGTTCTGGTTTAGTCCTGGTTTAGTTCTTGGTTTAGTTCTGGTTTAGTCCTGGTTTAGTCCTGCTTTAGTTATGGTTTAGTTCTGGTTTAGTCCTGGTTTAGTCCTGGTTTAGTTCTGGTTTAGTCCTGGTTTAGTCCTGGTTTAGTTCTTGGTTTAGTCCTGGTTTAGTTCTGGTTTAATCCTGGTTTAGTTCTTGGTTTAGTCCTGGTTTAGTTCTGGTTTAATCCTGGTTTAGTTCTTGGTTTAGTTCTTGGTTTAGTCCTGGTTTAGTTCTGGTTTAGTCCTGGTTTAGTTCTGGTTTAGTCCTGGTTTAGTTCTGGTTTAGTCCTGGTTTAGTTCTTGGTTTAGTTCTGGTTTAGTTCTGGTTTAGTTCTGGTTTAGTTCTTGGTTTAGTTCTGGTTTAGTCCTGGTTTAGTTCTTGGTTTAGTTCTGGTTTAGTCCTGGTTTAGTTCTTGGTTTAGTCCTGGTTTAGTTCTTGGTTTAATTCTGGTTTAGTTCTGGTTTAGTCCTGGTTTAGTTCTTGGTTTAGTTCTGGTTTAGTCCTGGTTTAGTTCTTGGTTTAGTTCTGGTTTAGTCCTGGTTTAGTTATTGGTTTAGTCCTGGTTTAGTCCTGGTTTAGTCCTGCTTTAGTTCTGGTTTAGTTCTGGTTTAGTCCTGGTTTAGTCCTGGTTTAGTCATGCTTTAGTTCTTGGTTTAGTCCTGGTTTAGTCCTGGTTTAGTCCTGGTTTAGTCCTGGTTTAGTTCTGGTTTAGTCCTGGTTTAGTCCTGGTTTAGTCCTGGTTTAGTTCTGGTTTAGTCCTGGTTTAGTCCTGGTTTAGTTCTGGTTTAGTTCTGGTTTAGTCCTGGTTTAGTCCTGGTTTAGTTCTGGTTTAGTCCTGGTTTAGTCCTGCTTTAGTTCTGGTTTAGTTCTTGGTTTAGTCCTGGTTTAGTCCTGGTTTAGTTCTGGTTTAGTTCTGGTTTAGTCCTGGTTTAGTCCTGGTTTAGTTCTGGTTTAGTCCTGGTTTAGTCCTGCTTTAGTTCTTGGTTTAGTCCTGGTTTAGTCCTGGTTTAGTCCTGATTTAGTTCTGGTTTAGTCCTGGTTTAGTCCTGCTTTAGTTCTTGGTTTAGTCCTGGTTTAGTCCTGGTTTAGTCCTGGTTTAGTCCTTGGTTTAGTTCTGGTTTAGTCCTGGTTTAGTTCTTGGTTTAGTCCTGGTTTAGTTCTTGGTTTAGTTCTGGTTTAGTTCTGGTTTAGTCCTGGTTTAGTTCTTGGTTTAGTTCTGGTTTAGTCCTGGTTTAGTTCTTGGTTTAGTTCTGGTTTAGTCCTGGTTTAGTTCTTGGTTTAGTCCTGGTTTAGTCCTGGTTTAGTCCTGCTTTAGTTCTGGTTTAGTTCTGGTTTAGTCCTGGTTTAGTCCTGGTTTAGTTCTGGTTTAGTCCTGGTTTAGTCCTGGTTTAGTTTTGGTTTAGTCCTGCTTTAGTTCTTGGTTTAGTCCTGGTTTAGTCCTGGTTTAGTCCTGGTTTAGTTATGGTTTAGTTCTGGTTTAGTCCTGGTTTAGTCCTGGTTTAGTTCTGGTTTAGTTCTGGTTTAGTCCTGGTTTAGTCCTGGTTTAGTTCTGGTTTAGTCCTGGTTTAGTCCTGGTTTAGTTCTGGTTTAGTTCTGGTTTAGTCCTGGTTTAGTCCTGGTTTAGTCCTGGTCTAGTCCTGGTTTGGTCCTGGTTTAGTTCTGGTTTAGTCCTGGTTTAGTCCTGCTTTAGTTCTGGTTTAGTTCTTGGTTTAGTCCTGGTTTAGTCCTGGTTTAGTTCTGGTTTAGTTCTGGTTTAGTCCTGGTTTAGTCCTGGTTTAGTCCTGGTTTAGTCCTGGTTTAGTCCTGGTTTAGACCTGGTTTAGTCCTGGTTTAGTTCTGGTTTAGTCCTGGTTTAGTTCTGGTTTAGTCCTGGTTTAGTCCTGCTTTAGTTCTTGGTTTAGTCCTGGTTTAGTCCTGCTTTAGTTCTTGGTTTAGTCCTGGTTTAGTCCTGGTTTAGTCCTTGGTTTAGTTCTGGTTTAGTCCTGGTTTAGTTCTTGGTTTAGTCCTGGTTTAGTTCTTGGTTTAGTTCTGGTTTAGTTCTGGTTTAGTCCTGGTTTAGTTCTTGGTTTAGTTCTGGTTTAGTCCTGGTTTAGTTCTTGGTTTAGTTCTGGTTTAGTCCTGGTTTAGTTCTTGGTTTAGTCCTGGTTTAGTCCTGGTTTAGTCCTGCTTTAGTTCTGGTTTAGTTCTGGTTTAGTCCTGGTTTAGTCCTGGTTTAGTTCTGGTTTAGTCCTGGTTTAGTCCTGCTTTAGTTCTTGGTTTAGTCCTGGTTTAGTCCTGGTTTAGTCCTGGTTTAGTTCTGGTTTAGTTCTGGTTTAGTTCTGGTTTAGTTCTTGGTTTAGTTCTGGTTTAGTCCTGGTTTAGTTCTTGGTTTAGTTCTGGTTTAGTCCTGGTTTAGTTCTTGGTTTAGTCCTGGTTTAGTCCTGGTTTAGTCCTGCTTTAGTTCTGGTTTAGTCCTGGTTTAGTCCTGGTTTAGTTCTGGTTTAGTCCTGGTTTAGTCCTGGTTTAGTCCTGGTTTAGTTCTGGTTTAGTCCTGGTTTAGTCCTGGTTTAGTTCTGGTTTAGTTCTGGTTTAGTCCTGGTTTAGTCCTGGTTTAGTTCTGGTTTAATCCTGGTTTAGTTCTTGGTTTAGTTCTGGTTTAGTTCTGGTTTAGTCCTGGTTTAGTTCTTGGTATAGTTCTGGTTTAGTTCTGGTTTAGTCCTGGTTTAGTTCTTGGTTTAGTTCTGGTTTAGTCCTGGTTTAGTTCTTGGTTTAGTTCTGGTTTAGTCCTGGTTTAGTCCTGCTTTAGTTATGGTTTAGTTCTGGTTTAGTCCTGGTTTAGTCCTGGTTTAGTTCTGGTTTAGTCCTGGTTTAGTCCTGGTTTAGTTCTTGGTTTAGTCCTGGTTTAGTTCTGGTTTAATCCTGGTTTAGTTCTTGGTTTAGTCCTGGTTTAGTTCTGGTTTAATCCTGGTTTAGTTCTTGGTTTAGTTCTTGGTTTAGTCCTGGTTTAGTTCTGGTTTAGTCCTGGTTTAGTTCTGGTTTAGTCCTGGTTTAGTTCTGGTTTAGTCCTGGTTTAGTTCTTGGTTTAGTTCTGGTTTAGTTCTGGTTTAGTTCTGGTTTAGTTCTTGGTTTAGTTCTGGTTTAGTCCTGGTTTAGTTCTTGGTTTAGTTCTGGTTTAGTCCTGGTTTAGTTCTTGGTTTAGTCCTGGTTTAGTTCTTGGTTTAATTCTGGTTTAGTTCTGGTTTAGTCCTGGTTTAGTTCTTGGTTTAGTTCTGGTTTAGTCCTGGTTTAGTTATTGGTTTAGTTCTGGTTTAGTCCTGGTTTAGTTATTGGTTTAGTCCTGGTTTAGTCCTGGTTTAGTCCTGCTTTAGTTCTGGTTTAGTTCTGGTTTAGTCCTGGTTTAGTCCTGGTTTAGTCATGCTTTAGTTCTTGGTTTAGTCCTGGTTTAGTCCTGGTTTAGTCCTGGTTTAGTCCTGGTTTAGTTCTGGTTTAGTCCTGGTTTAGTCCTGGTTTAGTCCTGGTTTAGTTCTGGTTTAGTCCTGGTTTAGTCCTGGTTTAGTTCTGGTTTAGTTCTGGTTTAGTCCTGGTTTAGTCCTGGTTTAGTTCTGGTTTAGTCCTGGTTTAGTCCTGCTTTAGTTCTGGTTTAGTTCTTGGTTTAGTCCTGGTTTAGTCCTGGTTTAGTTCTGGTTTAGTTCTGGTTTAGTCCTGGTTTAGTCCTGGTTTAGTTCTGGTTTAGTCCTGGTTTAGTCCTGCTTTAGTTCTTGGTTTAGTCCTGGTTTAGTCCTGGTTTAGTCCTGATTTAGTTCTGGTTTAGTCCTGGTTTAGTCCTGCTTTAGTTCTTGGTTTAGTCCTGGTTTAGTCCTGGTTTAGTCCTGGTTTAGTCCTTGGTTTAGTTCTGGTTTAGTCCTGGTTTAGTTCTTGGTTTAGTCCTGGTTTAGTTCTTGGTTTAGTTCTGGTTTAGTTCTGGTTTAGTCCTGGTTTAGTTCTTGGTTTAGTTCTGGTTTAGTCCTGGTTTAGTTCTTGGTTTAGTTCTGGTTTAGTCCTGGTTTAGTTCTTGGTTTAGTCCTGGTTTAGTCCTGGTTTAGTCCTGCTTTAGTTCTGGTTTAGTTCTGGTTTAGTCCTGGTTTAGTCCTGGTTTAGTTCTGGTTTAGTCCTGGTTTAGTCCTGGTTTAGTTTTGGTTTAGTCCTGCTTTAGTTCTTGGTTTAGTCCTGGTTTAGTCCTGGTTTAGTCCTGGTTTAGTTATGGTTTAGTTCTGGTTTAGTCCTGGTTTAGTCCTGGTTTAGTTCTGGTTTAGTTCTGGTTTAGTCCTGGTTTAGTCCTGGTTTAGTTCTGGTTTAGTCCTGGTTTAGTCCTGGTTTAGTTCTGGTTTAGTTCTGGTTTAGTCCTGGTTTAGTCCTGGTTTAGTCCTGGTCTAGTCCTGGTTTGGTCCTGGTTTAGTTCTGGTTTAGTCCTGGTTTAGTCCTGCTTTAGTTCTGGTTTAGTTCTTGGTTTAGTCCTGGTTTAGTCCTGGTTTAGTTCTGGTTTAGTTCTGGTTTAGTCCTGGTTTAGTCCTGGTTTAGTCCTGGTTTAGTCCTGGTTTAGTCCTGGTTTAGACCTGGTTTAGTCCTGGTTTAGTTCTGGTTTAGTCCTGGTTTAGTTCTGGTTTAGTCCTGGTTTAGTCCTGCTTTAGTTCTTGGTTTAGTCCTGGTTTAGTCCTGCTTTAGTTCTTGGTTTAGTCCTGGTTTAGTCCTGGTTTAGTCCTTGGTTTAGTTCTGGTTTAGTCCTGGTTTAGTTCTTGGTTTAGTCCTGGTTTAGTTCTTGGTTTAGTTCTGGTTTAGTTCTGGTTTAGTCCTGGTTTAGTTCTTGGTTTAGTTCTGGTTTAGTCCTGGTTTAGTTCTTGGTTTAGTTCTGGTTTAGTCCTGGTTTAGTTCTTGGTTTAGTCCTGGTTTAGTCCTGGTTTAGTCCTGCTTTAGTTCTGGTTTAGTTCTGGTTTAGTCCTGGTTTAGTCCTGGTTTAGTTCTGGTTTAGTCCTGGTTTAGTCCTGCTTTAGTTCTTGGTTTAGTCCTGGTTTAGTCCTGGTTTAGTCCTGGTTTAGTTCTGGTTTAGTTCTGGTTTAGTTCTGGTTTAGTTCTTGGTTTAGTTCTGGTTTAGTCCTGGTTTAGTTCTTGGTTTAGTTCTGGTTTAGTCCTGGTTTAGTTCTTGGTTTAGTCCTGGTTTAGTCCTGGTTTAGTCCTGCTTTAGTTCTGGTTTAGTCCTGGTTTAGTCCTGGTTTAGTTCTGGTTTAGTCCTGGTTTAGTCCTGGTTTAGTCCTGGTTTAGTTCTGGTTTAGTCCTGGTTTAGTCCTGGTTTAGTTCTGGTTTAGTTCTGGTTTAGTCCTGGTTTAGTCCTGGTTTAGTTCTGGTTTAATCCTGGTTTAGTTCTTGGTTTAGTTCTGGTTTAGTTCTGGTTTAGTCCTGGTTTAGTTCTTGGTATAGTTCTGGTTTAGTTCTGGTTTAGTCCTGGTTTAGTTCTTGGTTTAGTTCTGGTTTAGTCCTGGTTTAGTTCTTGGTTTAGTTCTGGTTTAGTCCTGGTTTAGTCCTGCTTTAGTTATGGTTTAGTTCTGGTTTAGTCCTGGTTTAGTCCTGGTTTAGTTCTGGTTTAGTCCTGGTTTAGTCCTGGTTTAGTTCTTGGTTTAGTCCTGGTTTAGTTCTGGTTTAATCCTGGTTTAGTTCTTGGTTTAGTCCTGGTTTAGTTCTGGTTTAATCCTGGTTTAGTTCTTGGTTTAGTTCTTGGTTTAGTCCTGGTTTAGTTCTGGTTTAGTCCTGGTTTAGTTCTGGTTTAGTCCTGGTTTAGTTCTGGTTTAGTCCTGGTTTAGTTCTTGGTTTAGTTCTGGTTTAGTTCTGGTTTAGTTCTGGTTTAGTTCTTGGTTTAGTTCTGGTTTAGTCCTGGTTTAGTTCTTGGTTTAGTTCTGGTTTAGTCCTGGTTTAGTTCTTGGTTTAGTCCTGGTTTAGTTCTTGGTTTAATTCTGGTTTAGTTCTGGTTTAGTCCTGGTTTAGTTCTTGGTTTAGTTCTGGTTTAGTCCTGGTTTAGTTCTTGGTTTAGTTCTGGTTTAGTCCTGGTTTAGTTATTGGTTTAGTCCTGGTTTAGTCCTGGTTTAGTCCTGCTTTAGTTCTGGTTTAGTTCTGGTTTAGTCCTGGTTTAGTCCTGGTTTAGTCATGCTTTAGTTCTTGGTTTAGTCCTGGTTTAGTCCTGGTTTAGTCCTGGTTTAGTCCTGGTTTAGTTCTGGTTTAGTCCTGGTTTAGTCCTGGTTTAGTCCTGGTTTAGTTCTGGTTTAGTCCTGGTTTAGTCCTGGTTTAGTTCTGGTTTAGTTCTGGTTTAGTCCTGGTTTAGTCCTGGTTTAGTTCTGGTTTAGTCCTGGTTTAGTCCTGCTTTAGTTCTGGTTTAGTTCTTGGTTTAGTCCTGGTTTAGTCCTGGTTTAGTTCTGGTTTAGTTCTGGTTTAGTCCTGGTTTAGTCCTGGTTTAGTTCTGGTTTAGTCCTGGTTTAGTCCTGCTTTAGTTCTTGGTTTAGTCCTGGTTTAGTCCTGGTTTAGTCCTGATTTAGTTCTGGTTTAGTCCTGGTTTAGTCCTGCTTTAGTTCTTGGTTTAGTCCTGGTTTAGTCCTGGTTTAGTCCTGGTTTAGTCCTTGGTTTAGTTCTGGTTTAGTCCTGGTTTAGTTCTTGGTTTAGTCCTGGTTTAGTTCTTGGTTTAGTTCTGGTTTAGTTCTGGTTTAGTCCTGGTTTAGTTCTTGGTTTAGTTCTGGTTTAGTCCTGGTTTAGTTCTTGGTTTAGTTCTGGTTTAGTCCTGGTTTAGTTCTTGGTTTAGTCCTGGTTTAGTCCTGGTTTAGTCCTGCTTTAGTTCTGGTTTAGTTCTGGTTTAGTCCTGGTTTAGTCCTGGTTTAGTTCTGGTTTAGTCCTGGTTTAGTCCTGGTTTAGTTTTGGTTTAGTCCTGCTTTAGTTCTTGGTTTAGTCCTGGTTTAGTCCTGGTTTAGTCCTGGTTTAGTTATGGTTTAGTTCTGGTTTAGTCCTGGTTTAGTCCTGGTTTAGTTCTGGTTTAGTTCTGGTTTAGTCCTGGTTTAGTCCTGGTTTAGTTCTGGTTTAGTCCTGGTTTAGTCCTGGTTTAGTTCTGGTTTAGTTCTGGTTTAGTCCTGGTTTAGTCCTGGTTTAGTCCTGGTCTAGTCCTGGTTTGGTCCTGGTTTAGTTCTGGTTTAGTCCTGGTTTAGTCCTGCTTTAGTTCTGGTTTAGTTCTTGGTTTAGTCCTGGTTTAGTCCTGGTTTAGTTCTGGTTTAGTTCTGGTTTAGTCCTGGTTTAGTCCTGGTTTAGTCCTGGTTTAGTCCTGGTTTAGTCCTGGTTTAGACCTGGTTTAGTCCTGGTTTAGTTCTGGTTTAGTCCTGGTTTAGTTCTGGTTTAGTCCTGGTTTAGTCCTGCTTTAGTTCTTGGTTTAGTCCTGGTTTAGTCCTGCTTTAGTTCTTGGTTTAGTCCTGGTTTAGTCCTGGTTTAGTCCTTGGTTTAGTTCTGGTTTAGTCCTGGTTTAGTTCTTGGTTTAGTCCTGGTTTAGTTCTTGGTTTAGTTCTGGTTTAGTTCTGGTTTAGTCCTGGTTTAGTTCTTGGTTTAGTTCTGGTTTAGTCCTGGTTTAGTTCTTGGTTTAGTCCTGGTTTAGTCCTGGTTTAGTCCTGCTTTAGTTCTGGTTTAGTTCTGGTTTAGTCCTGGTTTAGTCCTGGTTTAGTTCTGGTTTAGTCCTGGTTTAGTCCTGCTTTAGTTCTTGGTTTAGTCCTGGTTTAGTCCTGGTTTAGTCCTGGTTTAGTTCTGGTTTAGTTCTGGTTTAGTTCTGGTTTAGTTCTTGGTTTAGTTCTGGTTTAGTCCTGGTTTAGTTCTTGGTTTAGTTCTGGTTTAGTCCTGGTTTAGTTCTTGGTTTAGTCCTGGTTTAGTCCTGGTTTAGTCCTGCTTTAGTTCTGGTTTAGTCCTGGTTTAGTCCTGGTTTAGTTCTGGTTTAGTCCTGGTTTAGTCCTGGTTTAGTTTTGGTTTAGTCCTGCTTTAGTTCTTGGTTTAGTCCTGGTTTAGTCCTGGTTTAGTCCTGGTTTAGTTATGGTTTAGTTCTGGTTTAGTCCTGGTTTAGTCCTGGTTTAGTTCTGGTTTAGTTCTGGTTTAGTCCTTGTTTAGTCCTGGTTTAGTCCTGGTTTAGTCCTGGTTTAGTTCTGGTTTAGTCCTGGTTTAGTCCTGGTTTAGTTCTGGTTTAGTTCTGGTTTAGTCCTGGTTTAGTCCTGGTTTAGTCCTGGTCTAGTCCTGGTTTAGTCCTGGTTTAGTTCTGGTTTAGTCCTGGTTTAGTCCTGCTTTAGTTCTGGTTTAGTTCTTGGTTTAGTCCTGGTTTAGTCCTGGTTTAGTTCTGGTTTAGTTCTGGTTTAGTCCTGGTTTAGTCCTGGTTTAGTCCTGGTTTAGTTCTTGGTTTAGTCCTGGTTTAGACCTGGTTTAGTCCTGGTTTAGTTCTGGTTTAGTCCTGGTTTAGTTCTGGTTTAGTCCTGGTTTAGTCCTGCTTTAGTTCTTGGTTTAGTCCTGGTTTAGTCCTGCTTTAGTTCTTGGTTTAGTCCTGGTTTAGTCCTGGTTTAGTCCTTGGTTTAGTTCTGGTTTAGTCCTGGTTTAGTTCTTGGTTTAGTCCTGGTTTAGTTCTTGGTTTAGTTCTGGTTTAGTTCTGGTTTAGTCCTGGTTTAGTTCTTGGTTTAGTTCTGGTTTAGTCCTGGTTTAGTTCTTGGTTTAGTTCTGGTTTAGTCCTGGTTTAGTTCTTGGTTTAGTCCTGGTTTAGTCCTGGTTTAGTCCTGCTTTAGTTCTGGTTTAGTTCTGGTTTAGTCCTGGTTTATTCCTGGTTTAGTTCTGGTTTAGTCCTGGTTTAGTCCTGCTTTAGTTCTTGGTTTAGTCCTGGTTTAGTCCTGGTTTAGTCCTGGTTTAGTTCTGGTTTAGTCCTGGTTTAGTTCTGGTTTAGTCCTGGTTTAGTCCTGGTTTAGTCCTGGTTTAGTTCTGGTTTAGTCCTGATTTAGTCCTGGTTTAGTTCTGGTTTAGTCCTGGTTTAGTCCTGGTTTAGTCCTGGTTTAGTCCTGGTTTAGTCCTGCTTTAGTTCTTGGTTTAGTCCTGGTTTAGTCCTGGTTTAGTCCTGGTTTAGTTCTGGTTTAGTCCTGGTTTAGTTCTGGTTTAGTCCTGGTTTAGTCCTGCTTTAGTTCTTGGTTTAGTCCTGGTTTAGTCCTGGTTTAGTTCTGGTTTAGTCCTGGTTTAGTTCTGGTTTAGTCCTGGTTTAGTCCTGCTTTAGTTCTTGGTTTAGTCCTGGTTTAGTCCTGCTTTAGTTCTTGGTTTAGTCCTGGTTTAGTCCTGGTTTAGTCCTGGTTTAGTTCTTGGTTTAGTCCTGGTTTAGACCTGGTTTAGTCCTGGTTTAGTTCTGGTTTAGTCCTGGTTTAGTTCTGGTTTAGTCCTGGTTTAGTCCTGCTTTAGTTCTTGGTTTAGTCCTGGTTTAGTCCTGCTTTAGTTCTTGGTTTAGTCCTGGTTTAGTCCTGGTTTAGTTCTGGTTTAGTTCTGGTTTAGTCCTGGTTTAGTCCTGGTTTAGTTCTGGTTTAGTCCTGGTTTAGTCCTGGTTTAGTTCTGGTTTAGTTCTGGTTTAGTCCTGGTTTAGTCCTGGTTTAGTCCTGGTCTAGTCCTGGTTTGGTCCTGGTTTAGTTCTGGTTTAGTCCTGGTTTAGTCCTGCTTTAGTTCTGGTTTAGTTCTTGGTTTAGTCCTGGTTTAGTCCTGGTTTAGTTCTGGTTTAGTTCTGGTTTAGTCCTGGTTTAGTCCTGGTTTAGTCCTGGTTTAGTCCTGGTTTAGTCCTGGTTTAGACCTGGTTTAGTCCTGGTTTAGTTCTGGTTTAGTCCTGGTTTAGTTCTGGTTTAGTCCTGGTTTAGTCCTGCTTTAGTTCTTGGTTTAGTCCTGGTTTAGTCCTGCTTTAGTTCTTGGTTTAGTCCTGGTTTAGTCCTGGTTTAGTCCTTGGTTTAGTTCTGGTTTAGTCCTGGTTTAGTTCTTGGTTTAGTCCTGGTTTAGTTCTTGGTTTAGTTCTGGTTTAGTTCTGGTTTAGTCCTGGTTTAGTTCTTGGTTTAGTTCTGGTTTAGTCCTGGTTTAGTTCTTGGTTTAGTTCTGGTTTAGTCCTGGTTTAGTTCTTGGTTTAGTCCTGGTTTAGTCCTGGTTTAGTCCTGCTTTAGTTCTGGTTTAGTTCTGGTTTAGTCCTGGTTTAGTCCTGGTTTAGTTCTGGTTTAGTCCTGGTTTAGTCCTGCTTTAGTTCTTGGTTTAGTCCTGGTTTAGTCCTGGTTTAGTCCTGGTTTAGTTCTGGTTTAGTTCTGGTTTAGTTCTGGTTTAGTTCTTGGTTTAGTTCTGGTTTAGTCCTGGTTTAGTTCTTGGTTTAGTTCTGGTTTAGTCCTGGTTTAGTTCTTGGTTTAGTCCTGGTTTAGTCCTGGTTTAGTCCTGCTTTAGTTCTGGTTTAGTCCTGGTTTAGTCCTGGTTTAGTTCTGGTTTAGTCCTGGTTTAGTCCTGGTTTAGTCCTGGTTTAGTTCTGGTTTAGTCCTGGTTTAGTCCTGGTTTAGTTCTGGTTTAGTTCTGGTTTAGTCCTGGTTTAGTCCTGGTTTAGTTCTGGTTTAATCCTGGTTTAGTTCTTGGTTTAGTTCTGGTTTAGTTCTGGTTTAGTCCTGGTTTAGTTCTTGGTATAGTTCTGGTTTAGTTCTGGTTTAGTCCTGGTTTAGTTCTTGGTTTAGTTCTGGTTTAGTCCTGGTTTAGTTCTTGGTTTAGTTCTGGTTTAGTCCTGGTTTAGTCCTGCTTTAGTTATGGTTTAGTTCTGGTTTAGTCCTGGTTTAGTCCTGGTTTAGTTCTGGTTTAGTCCTGGTTTAGTCCTGGTTTAGTTCTTGGTTTAGTCCTGGTTTAGTTCTGGTTTAATCCTGGTTTAGTTCTTGGTTTAGTCCTGGTTTAGTTCTGGTTTAATCCTGGTTTAGTTCTTGGTTTAGTTCTTGGTTTAGTCCTGGTTTAGTTCTGGTTTAGTCCTGGTTTAGTTCTGGTTTAGTCCTGGTTTAGTTCTGGTTTAGTCCTGGTTTAGTTCTTGGTTTAGTTCTGGTTTAGTTCTGGTTTAGTTCTGGTTTAGTTCTTGGTTTAGTTCTGGTTTAGTCCTGGTTTAGTTCTTGGTTTAGTTCTGGTTTAGTCCTGGTTTAGTTCTTGGTTTAGTCCTGGTTTAGTTCTTGGTTTAATTCTGGTTTAGTTCTGGTTTAGTCCTGGTTTAGTTCTTGGTTTAGTTCTGGTTTAGTCCTGGTTTAGTTATTGGTTTAGTTCTGGTTTAGTCCTGGTTTAGTTATTGGTTTAGTCCTGGTTTAGTCCTGGTTTAGTCCTGCTTTAGTTCTGGTTTAGTTCTGGTTTAGTCCTGGTTTAGTCCTGGTTTAGTCATGCTTTAGTTCTTGGTTTAGTCCTGGTTTAGTCCTGGTTTAGTCCTGGTTTAGTCCTGGTTTAGTTCTGGTTTAGTCCTGGTTTAGTCCTGGTTTAGTCCTGGTTTAGTTCTGGTTTAGTCCTGGTTTAGTCCTGGTTTAGTTCTGGTTTAGTTCTGGTTTAGTCCTGGTTTAGTCCTGGTTTAGTTCTGGTTTAGTCCTGGTTTAGTCCTGCTTTAGTTCTGGTTTAGTTCTTGGTTTAGTCCTGGTTTAGTCCTGGTTTAGTTCTGGTTTAGTTCTGGTTTAGTCCTGGTTTAGTCCTGGTTTAGTTCTGGTTTAGTCCTGGTTTAGTCCTGCTTTAGTTCTTGGTTTAGTCCTGGTTTAGTCCTGGTTTAGTCCTGATTTAGTTCTGGTTTAGTCCTGGTTTAGTCCTGCTTTAGTTCTTGGTTTAGTCCTGGTTTAGTCCTGGTTTAGTCCTGGTTTAGTCCTTGGTTTAGTTCTGGTTTAGTCCTGGTTTAGTTCTTGGTTTAGTCCTGGTTTAGTTCTTGGTTTAGTTCTGGTTTAGTTCTGGTTTAGTCCTGGTTTAGTTCTTGGTTTAGTTCTGGTTTAGTCCTGGTTTAGTTCTTGGTTTAGTTCTGGTTTAGTCCTGGTTTAGTTCTTGGTTTAGTCCTGGTTTAGTCCTGGTTTAGTCCTGCTTTAGTTCTGGTTTAGTTCTGGTTTAGTCCTGGTTTAGTCCTGGTTTAGTTCTGGTTTAGTCCTGGTTTAGTCCTGGTTTAGTTTTGGTTTAGTCCTGCTTTAGTTCTTGGTTTAGTCCTGGTTTAGTCCTGGTTTAGTCCTGGTTTAGTTATGGTTTAGTTCTGGTTTAGTCCTGGTTTAGTCCTGGTTTAGTTCTGGTTTAGTTCTGGTTTAGTCCTGGTTTAGTCCTGGTTTAGTTCTGGTTTAGTCCTGGTTTAGTCCTGGTTTAGTTCTGGTTTAGTTCTGGTTTAGTCCTGGTTTAGTCCTGGTTTAGTCCTGGTCTAGTCCTGGTTTGGTCCTGGTTTAGTTCTGGTTTAGTCCTGGTTTAGTCCTGCTTTAGTTCTGGTTTAGTTCTTGGTTTAGTCCTGGTTTAGTCCTGGTTTAGTTCTGGTTTAGTTCTGGTTTAGTCCTGGTTTAGTCCTGGTTTAGTCCTGGTTTAGTCCTGGTTTAGTCCTGGTTTAGACCTGGTTTAGTCCTGGTTTAGTTCTGGTTTAGTCCTGGTTTAGTTCTGGTTTAGTCCTGGTTTAGTCCTGCTTTAGTTCTTGGTTTAGTCCTGGTTTAGTCCTGCTTTAGTTCTTGGTTTAGTCCTGGTTTAGTCCTGGTTTAGTCCTTGGTTTAGTTCTGGTTTAGTCCTGGTTTAGTTCTTGGTTTAGTCCTGGTTTAGTTCTTGGTTTAGTTCTGGTTTAGTTCTGGTTTAGTCCTGGTTTAGTTCTTGGTTTAGTTCTGGTTTAGTCCTGGTTTAGTTCTTGGTTTAGTTCTGGTTTAGTCCTGGTTTAGTTCTTGGTTTAGTCCTGGTTTAGTCCTGGTTTAGTCCTGCTTTAGTTCTGGTTTAGTTCTGGTTTAGTCCTGGTTTAGTCCTGGTTTAGTTCTGGTTTAGTCCTGGTTTAGTCCTGCTTTAGTTCTTGGTTTAGTCCTGGTTTAGTCCTGGTTTAGTCCTGGTTTAGTTCTGGTTTAGTTCTGGTTTAGTTCTGGTTTAGTTCTTGGTTTAGTTCTGGTTTAGTCCTGGTTTAGTTCTTGGTTTAGTTCTGGTTTAGTCCTGGTTTAGTTCTTGGTTTAGTCCTGGTTTAGTCCTGGTTTAGTCCTGCTTTAGTTCTGGTTTAGTCCTGGTTTAGTCCTGGTTTAGTTCTGGTTTAGTCCTGGTTTAGTCCTGGTTTAGTCCTGGTTTAGTTCTGGTTTAGTCCTGGTTTAGTCCTGGTTTAGTTCTGGTTTAGTTCTGGTTTAGTCCTGGTTTAGTCCTGGTTTAGTTCTGGTTTAATCCTGGTTTAGTTCTTGGTTTAGTTCTGGTTTAGTTCTGGTTTAGTCCTGGTTTAGTTCTTGGTATAGTTCTGGTTTAGTTCTGGTTTAGTCCTGGTTTAGTTCTTGGTTTAGTTCTGGTTTAGTCCTGGTTTAGTTCTTGGTTTAGTTCTGGTTTAGTCCTGGTTTAGTCCTGCTTTAGTTATGGTTTAGTTCTGGTTTAGTCCTGGTTTAGTCCTGGTTTAGTTCTGGTTTAGTCCTGGTTTAGTCCTGGTTTAGTTCTTGGTTTAGTCCTGGTTTAGTTCTGGTTTAATCCTGGTTTAGTTCTTGGTTTAGTCCTGGTTTAGTTCTGGTTTAATCCTGGTTTAGTTCTTGGTTTAGTTCTTGGTTTAGTCCTGGTTTAGTTCTGGTTTAGTCCTGGTTTAGTTCTGGTTTAGTCCTGGTTTAGTTCTGGTTTAGTCCTGGTTTAGTTCTTGGTTTAGTTCTGGTTTAGTTCTGGTTTAGTTCTGGTTTAGTTCTTGGTTTAGTTCTGGTTTAGTCCTGGTTTAGTTCTTGGTTTAGTTCTGGTTTAGTCCTGGTTTAGTTCTTGGTTTAGTCCTGGTTTAGTTCTTGGTTTAATTCTGGTTTAGTTCTGGTTTAGTCCTGGTTTAGTTCTTGGTTTAGTTCTGGTTTAGTCCTGGTTTAGTTCTTGGTTTAGTTCTGGTTTAGTCCTGGTTTAGTTATTGGTTTAGTCCTGGTTTAGTCCTGGTTTAGTCCTGCTTTAGTTCTGGTTTAGTTCTGGTTTAGTCCTGGTTTAGTCCTGGTTTAGTCATGCTTTAGTTCTTGGTTTAGTCCTGGTTTAGTCCTGGTTTAGTCCTGGTTTAGTCCTGGTTTAGTTCTGGTTTAGTCCTGGTTTAGTCCTGGTTTAGTCCTGGTTTAGTTCTGGTTTAGTCCTGGTTTAGTCCTGGTTTAGTTCTGGTTTAGTTCTGGTTTAGTCCTGGTTTAGTCCTGGTTTAGTTCTGGTTTAGTCCTGGTTTAGTCCTGCTTTAGTTCTGGTTTAGTTCTTGGTTTAGTCCTGGTTTAGTCCTGGTTTAGTTCTGGTTTAGTTCTGGTTTAGTCCTGGTTTAGTCCTGGTTTAGTTCTGGTTTAGTCCTGGTTTAGTCCTGCTTTAGTTCTTGGTTTAGTCCTGGTTTAGTCCTGGTTTAGTCCTGATTTAGTTCTGGTTTAGTCCTGGTTTAGTCCTGCTTTAGTTCTTGGTTTAGTCCTGGTTTAGTCCTGGTTTAGTCCTGGTTTAGTCCTTGGTTTAGTTCTGGTTTAGTCCTGGTTTAGTTCTTGGTTTAGTCCTGGTTTAGTTCTTGGTTTAGTTCTGGTTTAGTTCTGGTTTAGTCCTGGTTTAGTTCTTGGTTTAGTTCTGGTTTAGTCCTGGTTTAGTTCTTGGTTTAGTTCTGGTTTAGTCCTGGTTTAGTTCTTGGTTTAGTCCTGGTTTAGTCCTGGTTTAGTCCTGCTTTAGTTCTGGTTTAGTTCTGGTTTAGTCCTGGTTTAGTCCTGGTTTAGTTCTGGTTTAGTCCTGGTTTAGTCCTGGTTTAGTTTTGGTTTAGTCCTGCTTTAGTTCTTGGTTTAGTCCTGGTTTAGTCCTGGTTTAGTCCTGGTTTAGTTATGGTTTAGTTCTGGTTTAGTCCTGGTTTAGTCCTGGTTTAGTTCTGGTTTAGTTCTGGTTTAGTCCTGGTTTAGTCCTGGTTTAGTTCTGGTTTAGTCCTGGTTTAGTCCTGGTTTAGTTCTGGTTTAGTTCTGGTTTAGTCCTGGTTTAGTCCTGGTTTAGTCCTGGTCTAGTCCTGGTTTGGTCCTGGTTTAGTTCTGGTTTAGTCCTGGTTTAGTCCTGCTTTAGTTCTGGTTTAGTTCTTGGTTTAGTCCTGGTTTAGTCCTGGTTTAGTTCTGGTTTAGTTCTGGTTTAGTCCTGGTTTAGTCCTGGTTTAGTCCTGGTTTAGTCCTGGTTTAGTCCTGGTTTAGACCTGGTTTAGTCCTGGTTTAGTTCTGGTTTAGTCCTGGTTTAGTTCTGGTTTAGTCCTGGTTTAGTCCTGCTTTAGTTCTTGGTTTAGTCCTGGTTTAGTCCTGCTTTAGTTCTTGGTTTAGTCCTGGTTTAGTCCTGGTTTAGTCCTTGGTTTAGTTCTGGTTTAGTCCTGGTTTAGTTCTTGGTTTAGTCCTGGTTTAGTTCTTGGTTTAGTTCTGGTTTAGTTCTGGTTTAGTCCTGGTTTAGTTCTTGGTTTAGTTCTGGTTTAGTCCTGGTTTAGTTCTTGGTTTAGTCCTGGTTTAGTCCTGGTTTAGTCCTGCTTTAGTTCTGGTTTAGTTCTGGTTTAGTCCTGGTTTAGTCCTGGTTTAGTTCTGGTTTAGTCCTGGTTTAGTCCTGCTTTAGTTCTTGGTTTAGTCCTGGTTTAGTCCTGGTTTAGTCCTGGTTTAGTTCTGGTTTAGTTCTGGTTTAGTTCTGGTTTAGTTCTTGGTTTAGTTCTGGTTTAGTCCTGGTTTAGTTCTTGGTTTAGTTCTGGTTTAGTCCTGGTTTAGTTCTTGGTTTAGTCCTGGTTTAGTCCTGGTTTAGTCCTGCTTTAGTTCTGGTTTAGTCCTGGTTTAGTCCTGGTTTAGTTCTGGTTTAGTCCTGGTTTAGTCCTGGTTTAGTTTTGGTTTAGTCCTGCTTTAGTTCTTGGTTTAGTCCTGGTTTAGTCCTGGTTTAGTCCTGGTTTAGTTATGGTTTAGTTCTGGTTTAGTCCTGGTTTAGTCCTGGTTTAGTTCTGGTTTAGTTCTGGTTTAGTCCTTGTTTAGTCCTGGTTTAGTCCTGGTTTAGTCCTGGTTTAGTTCTGGTTTAGTCCTGGTTTAGTCCTGGTTTAGTTCTGGTTTAGTTCTGGTTTAGTCCTGGTTTAGTCCTGGTTTAGTCCTGGTCTAGTCCTGGTTTAGTCCTGGTTTAGTTCTGGTTTAGTCCTGGTTTAGTCCTGCTTTAGTTCTGGTTTAGTTCTTGGTTTAGTCCTGGTTTAGTCCTGGTTTAGTTCTGGTTTAGTTCTGGTTTAGTCCTGGTTTAGTCCTGGTTTAGTCCTGGTTTAGTTCTTGGTTTAGTCCTGGTTTAGACCTGGTTTAGTCCTGGTTTAGTTCTGGTTTAGTCCTGGTTTAGTTCTGGTTTAGTCCTGGTTTAGTCCTGCTTTAGTTCTTGGTTTAGTCCTGGTTTAGTCCTGCTTTAGTTCTTGGTTTAGTCCTGGTTTAGTCCTGGTTTAGTCCTTGGTTTAGTTCTGGTTTAGTCCTGGTTTAGTTCTTGGTTTAGTCCTGGTTTAGTTCTTGGTTTAGTTCTGGTTTAGTTCTGGTTTAGTCCTGGTTTAGTTCTTGGTTTAGTTCTGGTTTAGTCCTGGTTTAGTTCTTGGTTTAGTTCTGGTTTAGTCCTGGTTTAGTTCTTGGTTTAGTCCTGGTTTAGTCCTGGTTTAGTCCTGCTTTAGTTCTGGTTTAGTTCTGGTTTAGTCCTGGTTTATTCCTGGTTTAGTTCTGGTTTAGTCCTGGTTTAGTCCTGCTTTAGTTCTTGGTTTAGTCCTGGTTTAGTCCTGGTTTAGTCCTGGTTTAGTTCTGGTTTAGTCCTGGTTTAGTTCTGGTTTAGTCCTGGTTTAGTCCTGGTTTAGTCCTGGTTTAGTTCTGGTTTAGTCCTGATTTAGTCCTGGTTTAGTTCTGGTTTAGTCCTGGTTTAGTCCTGGTTTAGTCCTGGTTTAGTCCTGGTTTAGTCCTGCTTTAGTTCTTGGTTTAGTCCTGGTTTAGTCCTGGTTTAGTCCTGGTTTAGTTCTGGTTTAGTCCTGGTTTAGTTCTGGTTTAGTCCTGGTTTAGTCCTGCTTTAGTTCTTGGTTTAGTCCTGGTTTAGTCCTGGTTTAGTTCTGGTTTAGTCCTGGTTTAGTTCTGGTTTAGTCCTGGTTTAGTCCTGCTTTAGTTCTTGGTTTAGTCCTGGTTTAGTCCTGCTTTAGTTCTTGGTTTAGTCCTGGTTTAGTCCTGGTTTAGTCCTGGTTTAGTTCTTGGTTTAGTCCTGGTTTAGACCTGGTTTAGTCCTGGTTTAGTTCTGGTTTAGTCCTGGTTTAGTTCTGGTTTAGTCCTGGTTTAGTCCTGCTTTAGTTCTTGGTTTAGTCCTGGTTTAGTCCTGCTTTAGTTCTTGGTTTAGTCCTGGTTTAGTCCTGGTTTAGTCCTTGGTTTAGTTCTGGTTTAGTCCTGGTTTAGTTCTTGGTTTAGTCCTGCTTTAGTTCTGGTTTAGTTCTGGTTTAGTCCTGGTTTAGTCCTGGTTTAGTTCTGGTTTAGTCCTGGTTTAGTCCTGGTTTAGTTTTGGTTTAGTCCTGCTTTAGTTCTTGGTTTAGTCCTGGTTTAGTCCTGGTTTAGTCCTGGTTTAGTTATGGTTTAGTTCTGGTTTAGTCCTGGTTTAGTCCTGGTTTAGTTCTGGTTTAGTTCTGGTTTAGTCCTGGTTTAGTCCTGGTTTAGTCCTGGTTTAGTCCTGGTTTAGTTCTGGTTTAGTCCTGGTTTAGTCCTGGTTTAGTTCTGGTTTAGTTCTGGTTTAGTCCTGGTTTAGTCCTGGTCTAGTCCTGGTTTAGTCCTGGTTTAGTTCTGGTTTAGTCCTGGTTTAGTCCTGCTTTAGTTCTGGTTTAGTTCTTGGTTTAGTCCTGGTTTAGTCCTGGTTTAGTTCTGGTTTAGTTCTGGTTTAGTCCTGGTTTAGTCCTGGTTTAGTCCTGGTTTAGTTCTTGGTTTAGTCCTGGTTTAGACCTGGTTTAGTCCTGGTTTAGTCCTGGTTTAGTTCTGGTTTAGTCCTGGTTTAGTCCTGCTTTAGTTCTTGGTTTAGTCCTGGTTTAGTCCTGCTTTAGTTCTTGGTTTAGTCCTGGTTTAGTCCTGGTTTAGTCCTTGGTTTAGTTCTGGTTTAGTCCTGGTTTAGTTCTTGGTTTAGTCCTGGTTTAGTTCTTGGTTTAGTTCTGGTTTAGTTCTGGTTTAGTCCTGGTTTAGTTCTTGGTTTAGTTCTGGTTTAGTCCTGGTTTAGTTCTTGGTTTAGTTCTGGTTTAGTCCTGGTTTAGTTCTTGGTTTAGTCCTGGTTTAGTCCTGGTTTAGTCCTGCTTTAGTTCTGGTTTAGTTCTGGTTTAGTCCTGGTTTAGTCCTGGTTTAGTCCTGGTTTAGTTCTGGTTTAGTCCTGGTTTAGTCCTGGTTTAGTCCTGGTTTAGTCCTGGTTTAGTCCTGCTTTAGTTCTTGGTTTAGTCCTGGTTTAGTCCTGGTTTAGTCCTGGTTTAGTTCTGGTTTAGTCCTGGTTTAGTTCTGGTTTAGTCCTGGTTTAGTCCTGGTTTAGTTCTGGTTTAGTCCTGGTTTAGTCCTGGTTTAGTTCTGGTTTAGTCCTGGTTTAGTCCTGGTTTAGTTCTGGTTTAGTCCTGGTTTAGTCCTGGTTTAGTTCTGGTTTAGTCCTGGTTTAGTCCTGGTTTAGTCCTGGTTTAGTCCTGGTTTATTTCTTGGTTTAGTCCTGGTTTAGTCCTGGTTTAGTCCTGGTTTAGTTCTGGTTTAGTCCTGGTTTAGTTCTGGTTTAGTCCTGGTTTAGTCCTGCTTTAGTTCTTGGTTTAGTCCTGGTTTAGTCCTGGTTTAGTTCTGGTTTAGTCCTGGTTTAGTTCTGGTTTAGTCCTGGTTTAGTCCTGCTTTAGTTCTTGGTTTAGTCCTGGTTTAGTCCTGCTTTAGTTCTTGGTTTAGTCCTGGTTTAGTCCTGGTTTAGTCCTGGTTTAGTCCTGGTTTAGTCCTGGTTTAGTTCTGGTTTAGTCCTGGTTTAGTTCTGGTTTAGTCCTGGTTTAGTCCTGGTTTAGTCCTGGTTTAGTTCTGGTTTAGTCCTGGTTTAGTCCTGGTTTAGTTCTGGTTTAGTCCTGGTTTAGTCCTGGTTTAGTCCTGGTTTAGTCCTGGTTTAGTCCTGCTTTAGTTCTTGGTTTAGTCCTGGTTTAGTCCTGGTTTAGTCCTGGTTTAGTTCTGGTTTAGTCCTGGTTTAGTTCTGGTTTAGTCCTGGTTTAGTCCTGCTTTAGTTCTTGGTTTAGTCCTGGTTTAGTTCTGGTTTAGTCCTGGTTTAGTTCTGGTTTAGTCCTGGTTTAGTCCTGCTTTAGTTCTTGGTTTAGTCCTGGTTTAGTCCTGCTTTAGTTCTTGGTTTAGTCCTGGTTTAGTCCTGGTTTAGTCCTGGTTTAGTTCTTGGTTTAGTCCTGGTTTAGACCTGGTTTAGTCCTGGTTTAGTTCTGGTTTAGTCCTGGTTTAGTTCTGGTTTAGTCCTGGTTTAGTCCTGCTTTAGTTCTTGGTTTAGTCCTGGTTTAGTCCTGCTTTAGTTCTTGGTTTAGTCCTGGTTTAGTCCTGGTTTAGTCCTTGGTTTAGTTCTGGTTTAGTCCTGGTTTAGTTCTTGGTTTAGTCCTGCTTTAGTTCTGGTTTAGTTCTGGTTTAGTCCTGGTTTAGTCCTGGTTTAGTTCTGGTTTAGTCCTGGTTTAGTCCTGGTTTAGTTTTGGTTTAGTCCTGCTTTAGTTCTTGGTTTAGTCCTGGTTTAGTCCTGGTTTAGTCCTGGTTTAGTTCTGGTTTAGTCCTGGTTTAGTCCTGGTTTAGTTCTGGTTTAGTTCTGGTTTAGTCCTGGTTTAGTCCTGGTTTAGTCCTGGTTTAGTCCTGGTTTAGTTCTGGTTTAGTCCTGGTTTAGTCCTGGTTTAGTTCTGGTTTAGTTCTGGTTTAGTCCTGGTTTAGTCCTGGTTTAGTCCTGGTCTAGTCCTGGTTTAGTCCTGGTTTAGTTCTGGTTTAGTCCTGGTTTAGTCCTGCTTTAGTTCTGGTTTAGTTCTTGGTTTAGTCCTGGTTTAGTACTGGTTTAGTTCTGGTTTAGTTCTGGTTTAGTCCTGGTTTAGTCCTGGTTTAGTCCTGGTTTAGTCCTGGTTTAGTTCTTGGTTTAGTCCTGGTTTAGACCTGGTTTAGTCCTGGTTTAGTCCTGGTTTAGTTCTGGTTTAGTCCTGGTTTAGTCCTGCTTTAGTTCTTGGTTTAGTCCTGGTTTAGTCCTGCTTTAGTTCTTGGTTTAGTCCTGGTTTAGTCCTGGTTTAGTCCTTGGTTTAGTTCTGGTTTAGTCCTGGTTTAGTTCTTGGTTTAGTCCTGGTTTAGTTCTTGGTTTAGTTCTGGTTTAGTTCTGGTTTAGTCCTGGTTTAGTTCTTGGTTTAGTTCTGGTTTAGTCCTGGTTTAGTTCTTGGTTTAGTTCTGGTTTAGTCCTGGTTTAGTTCTTGGTTTAGTCCTGGTTTAGTCCTGGTTTAGTCCTGCTTTAGTTCTGGTTTAGTTCTGGTTTAGTCCTGGTTTATTCCTGGTTTAGTTCTGGTTTAGTCCTGGTTTAGTCCTGCTTTAGTTCTTGGTTTAGTCCTGGTTTAGTCCTGGTTTAGTCCTGCTTTAGTTCTTGGTTTAGTCCTGGTTTAGTCCTGGTTTAGTCCTGGTTTAGTTCTGGTTTAGTCCTGGTTTAGTTCTGGTTTAGTCCTGGTTTAGTCCTGCTTTAGTTCTTGGTTTAGTCCTGGTTTAGTCCTGGTTTAGTTCTGGTTTAGTCCTGGTTTAGTTCTGGTTTAGTCCTGGTTTAGTCCTGCTTTAGTTCTTGGTTTAGTCCTGGTTTAGTCCTGCTTTAGTTCTTGGTTTAGTCCTGGTTTAGTCCTGGTTTAGTCCTGGTTTAGTCCTGGTTTAGTCCTGGTTTAGTTCTGGTTTAGTCCTGGTTTAGTTCTGGTTTAGTCCTGGTTTAGTCCTGGTTTAGTCCTGGTTTAGTTCTGGTTTAGTCCTGGTTTAGTCCTGGTTTAGTCCTGGTTTAGTTCTGGTTTAGTCCTGGTTTAGTCCTGGTTTAGTCCTGGTTTAGTCCTGCTTTAGTTCTTGGTTTAGTCCTGGTTTAGTCCTGGTTTAGTCCTGGTTTAGTTCTGGTTTAGTCCTGGTTTAGTCCTGCTTTAGTTCTTGGTTTAGTCCTGGTTTAGTCCTGGTTTAGTTCTGGTTTAGTCCTGGTTTAGTTCTGGTTTAGTCCTGGTTTAGTCCTGCTTTAGTTCTTGGTTTAGTCCTGGTTTAGTCCTGCTTTAGTTCTTGGTTTAGTCCTGGTTTAGTCCTGGTTTAGTCCTGGTTTAGTTCTTGGTTTAGTCCTGGTTTAGACCTGGTTTAGTCCTGGTTTAGTCCTGGTTTAGTTCTGGTTTAGTCCTGGTTTAGTTCTGGTTTAGTCCTGGTTTAGTCCTGCTTTAGTTCTTGGTTTAGTCCTGGTTTAGTCCTGCTTTAGTTCTTGGTTTAGTCCTGGTTTAGTCCTGGTTTAGTCCTGGTTTAGTTCTTGGTTTAGTCCTGGTTTAGACCTGGTTTAGTCCTGGTTTAGTTCTGGTTTAGTCCTGGTTTAGTTCTGGTTTAGTCCTGGTTTAGTCCTGCTTTAGTTCTTGGTTTAGTCCTGGTTTAGTCCTGCTTTAGTTCTTGGTTTAGTCCTGGTTTAGTCCTGGTTTAGTCCTTGGTTTAGTTCTGGTTTAGTCCTGGTTTAGTTCTTGGTTTAGTCCTGGTTTAGTTCTTGGTTTAGTTCTGGTTTAGTTCTGGTTTAGTCCTGGTTTAGTTCTTGGTTTAGTTCTGGTTTAGTCCTGGTTTAGTTCTTGGTTTAGTTCTGGTTTAGTCCTGGTTTAGTTCTTGGTTTAGTCCTGGTTTAGTCCTGGTTTAGTCCTGCTTTAGTTCTGGTTTAGTTCTGGTTTAGTCCTGGTTTATTCCTGGTTTAGTTCTGGTTTAGTCCTGGTTTAGTCCTGCTTTAGTTCTTGGTTTAGTCCTGGTTTAGTCCTGGTTTAGTCCTGGTTTAGTTCTGGTTTAGTCCTGGTTTAGTCCTGGTTTAGTTCTGGTTTAGTCCTGGTTTAGTCCTGGTTTAGTCCTGGTTTAGTTCTGGTTTAGTCCTGGTTTAGTCCTGGTTTAGTTCTGGTTTAGTCCTGGTTTAGTCCTGGTTTAGTCCTGGTTTAGTCCTGGTTTAGTCCTGCTTTAGTTCTTGGTTTAGTCCTGGTTTAGTCCTGGTTTAGTCCTGGTTTAGTTCTGGTTTAGTCCTGGTTTAGTTCTGGTTTAGTCCTGCTTTAGTCCTGCTTTAGTTCTTGGTTTAGTCCTGGTTTAGTCCTGGTTTAGTTCTGGTTTAGTCCTGGTTTAGTTCTGGTTTAGTCCTGGTTTAGTCCTGCTTTAGTTCTTGGTTTAGTCCTGGTTTAGTCCTGCTTTAGTTCTTGGTTTAGTCCTGGTTTAGTCCTGGTTTAGTCCTGCTTTAGTTCTTGGTTTAGTCCTGGTTTAGTCCTGCTTTAGTTCTTGGTTTAGTCCTGGTTTAGTCCTGGTTTAGTCCTGCTTTAGTTCTTGGTTTAGTCCTGGTTTAGTCCTGGTTTAGTCCTGGTTTAGTCCTGGTTTAGTCCTGCTTTAGTTCTTGGTTTAGTCCTGGTTTAGTCCTGGTTTAGTCCTGGTTTAGTCCTGGTTTAGTCCTGCTTTAGTTCTTGGTTTAGTCCTGGTTTAGTCCTGGTTTAGTCCTGGTTTAGTCCTGGTTTAGTCCTGCTTTAGTTCTTGGTTTAGTCCTGGTTTAGTCCTGGTTTAGTCCTGGTTTAGTCCTGCTTTAGTTCTTGGTTTAGTCCTGGTTTAGTCCTGGTTTAGTCCTGGTTTAGTCCTGGTTTAGTCCTGCTTTAGTTCTTGGTTTAGTCCTGGTTTAGTCCTGGTTTAGTCCTGGTTTAGTCCTGGTTTAGTCCTTGGTCCAGTCAGAGGTCAGTATTAAGCTAAAATAATGACTTTCATCTGTGATATTTGGAGTTTAAGGTTCAACAACATTTTCAGGCCTTTTTACCATAAAATAGCTGTAACAATATTAAGTCTAAATTATTAACTGCCATGGCAACGATCCTGACGCTTCCCCGTCGTCATGGAGACACGGAGTAAACGCTGAAGAGTGACGACTTCATGTGCCTGATTTAGTGCCTGATTTAGTTTAGTTCAACTCTTCTCTTTAAAAACCCAAACTAACTTACAAAGGTTTTCAGCTCATTTTAGACACTTTATGACTCAAATCTGTTTGATAAACGTCACAATGTAAATTCAGAAAGATTAAAACTGTTATATTTACGACATAAAGATGACAAAGACGAGTCGAGGTCGGACATCATTAAAAGAAGCGACCTTTTTAAGACACAGATCACTCAATATGAAACACGAATTTCAAACTAAAGCCTGTTTTTACTCTTACTCTGTTATTGGGTTTTAAGACTTTTTTACTTTAATTGAAGCTGCCATTGTGTGTGATTGTGTGAGGACTTTGTGGAGCTTTGTGGCTGCGGTGCAGATATAATACTACTGCAGATATAGTACTACTGCAGATATAATACTGCAGATATAGTACTACTGCAGATATAATACTGCAGATATAGTACTACTGCAGATATAATACTGCAGATATAGTACTACTGCAGATATAGTACTACTGCAGATATAGTACTACTGCAGATATAGTACTACTGCAGATATAGTACTACTGCAGATATAGTACTGCAGATATAGTACTACTGCAGATATAATACTGCAGATATAGTACTACTGCAGATATAGTACTACTGCAGATATAGTACTACTGCAGATATAATACTACTGCAGATATAGTACTACTGCAGATATAGTACTGCAGATATAGTACTACTGCAGATATAGTACTACTGCAGATATAGTACTGCAGATATAATACTACTGCAGATATAGTACTACTGCAGATATAGTACTACTGCAGATATAGTACTGCAGATACAGTACTACTGCAGATATAGTACTGCAGATATAGTACTACTGCAGATATAGTACTACTGCAGATATAGTACTGCAGATATAGTACTACTGCAGATATAGTACTGCAGATATAGTACTACTGCAGATATAGTACTGCAGATTTAGTACTACTGCAGATATAGTACTGCAGATATAGTACTACTGCAGATATAGTACTACTGCAGATATAGTACTACTGCAGATATAATACTGCAGATATAATACTACTGCAGATATAATACTACTGCAGATATAGTACTGCAGATATAATACTACTGCAGATATAATACTACTGCAGATATAATACTGCAGATATAATACTACTGCAGATATAATACTATTGCAGATATAATACTACTGCAGATATAGTACTACTGCAGATATAGTACTGCAGATATAATACTGCAGATATAATACTACTGCAGATATAATACTGCAGATATAATACTGCAGATATAATACTACTGCAGATATAGTACTGCAGATATAATACTGCAGATATAATACTACTGGAGATATAAAACTACTGCAGATATAATACTGCAGATATAATACTACTGCAGATATAGTACTACTGCAGATATAGTACTGCAGATATAGTACTGCAGATATAATACTGCAGATATAATACTACTGCAGATATAGTACTGCAGATATAATACTGCAGATATAATACTACTGGAGATATAAAACTACTGCAGATATAATACTGCAGATATAATACTACTGCAGATATAGTACTACTGCAGATATAGTACTGCAGATATAGTACTGCAGATATAATACTGCAGATATAATACTACGGCAGATATAATACTGCAGAGATAATACTGCAGATATAATACTACTGCAGATATAGTACTGCAGATATAATACTGCAGATATAATACTACTGCAGATATAATACTTCAGATATAATACTGCAGATATAATACTACTGCAGATATAGTACTGCAGATATAATACTGCAGATATAATACTACTGCAGATATAATACTACTGCAGATATAATACTGCAGATATAATACTACTGCAGATATAGTACTACTGCAGATATAGTACTGCAGATATAGTACTGCAGATATAGTACTACTGCAGATATAGTACTACTGCAGATATAGTACTGCAGATATAGTACTACTGCAGATATAGTACTGCAGATATAATACTACTGCAGATATAGTACTGCAGATATAGTACTTCTGCAGATATAGTACTGCAGATATAGTACTACTGCAGATATAGTACTACTGCAGATATAGTACTACTGCAGATATAATACTGCAGATATAATACTACTGCAGATATAGTACTACTGCAGATATAGTACTGCAGATATAATACTACTGCAGATATAATACTACTGCAAATATAATACTGCAGATATAATACTACTGCAGATATAATACTACTGCAGATATAATACTGCAGATATAATACTACTGCAGATATAGTACTACTGCAGATATAGTACTGCAGATATAATACTGCAGATATAATACTACTGCAGATATAATACTATTGCAGATATAATACTACTGCAGATATAGTACTACTGCAGATATAGTACTGCAGATATAATACTGCAGATATAATACTACTGCAGATATAATACTGCAGATATAATACTGCAGATATAATACTACTGCAGATATAGTACTGCAGATATAATACTGCAGATATAATACTACTGGAGATATAAAACTACTGCAGATATAATACTGCAGATATAATACTACTGCAGATATAGTACTACTGCAGATATAGTACTGCAGATATAGTACTGCAGATATAATACTGCAGATATAATACTACTGCAGATATAATACTGCAGAGATAATACTGCAGATATAATACTACTGCAGATATAGTACTGCAGATATAATACTGCAGATATAATACTACTGCAGATATAATACTTCAGATATAATACTGCAGATATAATACTACTGCAGATATAGTACTGCAGATATAATACTGCAGATATAATACTACTGCAGATATAATACTACTGCAGATATAATACTGCAGATATAATACTACTGCAGATATAGTACTACTGCAGATATAGTACTGCAGATATAGTACTGCAGATATAATACTGCAGATATAATACTGCAGATATAGTACTGCAGATATAATACTGCAGATATAATACTGCAGATATAATACTGCAGATATAATACTGCAGATATAGTACTGCAGATATAATACTGCAGATATAGTACTGCAGATATAATACTGCAGATATAATACTACTGCAGATATAATACTGCAGAGATAATACTGCAGATATAATACTACTGCAGATATAGTACTGCAGATATAATACTGCAGATATAATACTACTGCAGATATAATACTGCAGATATAATACTGCAGATATAATACTACTGCAGATATAATACTGCAGATATAATACTGCAGATATAATACTACTGCAGATATAGTACTACTGCAGATATAATACTGAAGATATAATACTACTGCAGATATAGTACTACTGCAGATATAGTACTGCAGATATAGTACTGCAGATATAATACTGCAGATATAATACTGAAGATATAGTACTGCAGATATAATACTGCAGATATAATACTACTGCAGATATAATACTACTGCAGATATAATACTGCAGATATAATACTACTGCAGATATAGTACTACTGCAGATATAGTACTGCAGATATAGTACTGCAGATATAATACTGCAGATATAATACTGCAGATATAATACTGCAGATATAATACTGCAGATATAGTACTGCAGATATAATACTGCAGATATAGTACTGCAGATATAATACTGCAGATATAATACTGCAGAATAACTCTTGTACATCCACGTTTATACTCTGTCTCTGTCTCCGTGTCGGGCCCTTGTCTCTGCTCGGCTGTAATCGAGGCCCCGCTCTCAGGATCCAGGGCCTCTGGATTGTGCGGTTGTTTTCCACGACGCTCCTGAATAAACGTGTTCAGTGTGTTATTAATATTGCGGCTTTGAGGGTTTTACTTGGACCATTTCACTGATTAAACTTTATTCATTTCATTATTGTCAACGGTTGAGTCGCTAAACAGGTCACGGGATTATTTAGACGAAGGAAACTTATACTCAAGGTTTATCTGTGGAGCAAACATGACAGAATAATAAGATAAAGGTGCTGCTAGAAAAAGAAAGTTCATTTTTTTAATCATTTGAGACATGTATATTCATAAATAGAATGTTGTGATAAACTCAGGACTCTGCATTTTTCATTCAAAAGTCAAATGTGTTGTGTACTTCTCAGTATTTAAAGTACTTCTTCACAACACTAATGTGAAAGGCGTGAGGAGGAGTGTTCTCTGGTGCATGAGCGCCCCTCACTGGCCACAAAGTGAAGTGCATGTCTCCCCAGCAGCAGCAGTGAACCATTGTCTCTGTTTAATATGAGCACAATGCAGCAGCAAAAGACTAATTATAATTATATAAATGTAATGTTTTACTATCATAACTTTGTAATTATTGCTTAGTTTATAACTGTAAGTGACTATTATCCACTATAAGTTATAACGTTTGTCTTGAAAGGAAGAATTATAAGATTAATACATGTGGTAGCTTTATGTCTTGTGCACTCTGTCACCACAAGATAGCGCTGCTGCTTATGTTTTATGAATGAGTCAGTGTGAGCTTACTTCAAAGACAAAAGGCATTTCACCATAAAATATGTTAATGCACTCACTGTAATTCTTAGTTTCAATGATCAGACTTCATTTTCTATATGAATTGACATAATAATGACATGATAATGACATAATAATGACATAATCATGACATAATAATGACATAATAATGACATAATAACATAGGTGTTGTTTCTGCAGATGCCATGACAGAAGAGACTCTAATACTCTATCGTCACGTGTTTTCCTTTGCTCTCTTTGGACAGCAGCTGGAAGGAAGTTTGTGTTTTATGATTCATTTTACATATTCAATTATTACATTTTTTCCCCCATCATCATTGTTACACTGTAAACATTTTTTTGCATCTAAAATAACGTTACTTAATTCATCATTATTATTTTTACTGTTATGAAGGTCATTTTTGTTTCCCTCCCTTCTCCACTGATGTCCACTTACTCCAACACACACACACAATAAAACAAACATTTACAACAACACACACACACACACACAAACAGACACACAAAAACACACACACACACAAACACACACACACAAACACACACACACACACCTACACAAACACACACACACACAAACACACACACACACAAACAGACACACACGCACGCACACAAACTCACAATAAAATACATTTTTACAATTACACACACACAAACACTCACACACACACACACACTCAAGCACGCACATACACACACACACACACGCACGCACGCACACACACACACACACACACACACACACACACATGCACACTCTTGCGATGCACAGTTGTAAATAGCACAAAGTCCCATCTGTTTTTGTCCGTCAGGTCTAAAAACTGTTATGACTTTGTACACTATGTGAATTATCTGTTTCCCCCCCTCTTTTTCTTTTTTGTGCTATTCGTCTTGATTGTCTCTCTCGCCACAATCAAAAAAGAGCATAAATGACCAGTTCAGCGAAACATTCATGTCTGTTCAAACACGACCGTAAAGAGAAGCATCGTGCGCTTCAACAGCCGTAAGCCACGACGTAAACCGGTTTGAAATGCGCAAATAAAAGGTAAATGTGTTTCTCTCCAGCTGGATAGAAACGGAGATTGACTGCACCAGATGGAACTGGGCACATTTCCATGGAAATCAGATAACTAGAATGATCAGATAACCTTATGATTGGATCTGATTTGTGGTGTGTGTGTGTGTGTGTGTGTGTGTGTGTACGTGTGTGTGTGTGTGTGTGTGTGTGTGTGTGTGTGTGTGTGTGTGTGTGTGTGTGTGTGTGTGTGTGTGTGTGTGTGTGTGTGGTGTGAGTGTGTGTGTGTGTGTGTGTGTGTGTGTGAGTGTGTGTGTGTGTGTGTGTGTGCGTGCGTGAGCGTGTGTGTGTGTGAGTGTGAATGTGTGTGTGATTGTGTGTGTGTGTGTGTGTGTGAGTGTGAGTGTGTGTGTGTGTGTGTGTGTACGTGTGTACGTGTGTGTGTGTGTGTGTGTGTGAGTGTGTGTGTGCACGCGTGTGTGTGTGTGAATGTGTGTGTGTGTGTGTGTGTGTGAGTGTGAGTGTGTGTGTGTGTGTGTGTGTGTGTGTGTGTGAGTGTGAGTGTGTGTGTGTGTGTGTGTTTGCGTGTGAGAGGGCCGTGATGCTCTCCGCCCACACGCGCCGCATCACTCAGGCCGCTCCCTCTGTGCTGGACACGGTACTGGACATGGTTCTGGACATGGTTCTGGACACAGTGCTGGACACGGTTCTGGACATGTGCTGGACATGAGCTGGACATGATTCTGGACATGGTGCTGGACATGGTTCTGGACACAGTGCTGGACACGGTTCTGGACATGTGCTGGACATGAGCTGGACATGATTCTGGACATGGTGCTGGACATGTGCTGGACACGGTTCTGGACATGGGGCTGGACATGGTTCTGGACACGGTTCTGGACATGGGGCTGGACCCGGTGCTGGACACGGTTCTGGACACGGGGCTGGACTTGGTTCTGGACATGGGGCTGGACACGGTGTTGGACATGGTTCTGGACACGGTGCTGGACATGGTTCTGGACACGGTGCTGGACACGGTGCTGGACATGGTTCTGGACACGGTGCTGGACATGGTTCTGGACACGGTGCTGGACATGGTTCTGGACACGGTTCTGGACACGGTTCTGGACATGGTTCTGGACACGGTTCTGGACATGGTTTTGGACATGGTGCTGGACATGAGCTGGACACGGTGCTGGAGGCTGCGGCTGCACGCGCTCCGGGAGATGACCTCATGTGTGGGTGCTGTGGGTGCCGTGGGTGCTGTGGGTGCTGTGACGCTCGGCGTTCGAGACGTTTTAATTGTTCTTGGATTAACTGCGGGGCCGTGACACACACTGCTGTGGGCGGGGATAATGACACATCATTATGAAGCTCTCAGGGTTATATTTAGGGCCCTGGACCCAGTGGACACGACGCAGCAGCACTTCTGCATCTGCTGAAGGAAAAGCCTGTGTTATTGTCGGTGGAATTTACCGATTTGCACGTTTGGGGTCTTTTTTAGTGCTGCAACTCACGATTATTCTGAAAATCGATTAGGAGATGATCCTTTTATTACAGGGCCAGTGAACATGAGATGTTCTCAGTTTGACCTGCGTGGAGCTGAACTGAGGACTTATATTTACAGACAAATATTTTCCTCAAAACCACAACATTTACACATTTCCCGTGTGATTTTTATGTGATTCTTGAGTCATAAAACCTTTTCTCTCAGATCATGACACGTTTTGGAGTCTGTGTATCGACCAGTTAATGTATACTTAATTAATTGACTTCTGTAATCGATTAGTTGCGATTCAATTATGAACTTGCTGCAGCCCTTGTCTTTTTTATTCATTTATAAAATGTCCAGCAGAGAAAAACATGAATGGGAGTTACAACATGTCCAGATGAATAATGTTACTATGGGCCACTCTCAGATGAATGGATGTCAATGTTGGAGAAAAGAAAGACTAAATACAAGTATATTTTGACATTGGGGGACAAGGACTGACTATAAGATGCTAAAAAACAACTAAATGAACCTTTATTTAACTGGATAATTGAAACTGAACATATTTTTTGCATGAGTCTTGGCCAAGAAGCAGCAGCACATTTGCACATTTGACTCAAGCACTTGTCGCTGATGTATTTGGCTGAAGATCTCTGCGTATCAAGAGCTCCGTGATGTGCAGAGGTCAAAATATTGTGTTCTGCACTTTTGATTCCCGTTGTGTAGTTTGCATGTTCTCTTCATGTCTGCTTTCCTTCAGTCACACCAAAGAAGTTCTTTTAATGAGGAAGGTTAAGTCACAGCAGTCAAAAAAGAACAGAAAAATACAATATACAAACTGTAAAGCTGTTTGTCTCGTAGTAGATTCTGTACTTGTCATGGTCACCGTCTGGTCTGTTGATGTATAGTTTTGTCTTGTTTTACTCACGGTGTTTCTGTCTCTGCTCCTTTTTGTTTCCCCCCTCCCCTCTTGTTCTCCACTCTGGTTACCGCCCCCTTGTCTCTCTGGTTACCGCCCCCTTGTTTCTCTGGTTACCGCCCCCTTGTCTCTCAGCTCATCACAGGCTCTCCTCACCTGTGCGTGGGTTCACATCTGTATCTGCTTGTTAATGACTGGGTGTAGTATATTAGATGTGTGTTTCTCTGTTTCAGTGCGAGATTGTCTGCGTATGCCCTGCCCTGCTCTGTTCTGCCCTGTACTGCCCCAGCCATCGAGCGTTTGATATTTGATTCTTGTTTTTGGCCTCTGACTTCTGATTTTTGCCTCGTGATCCCGTTTTGCTGTCATCGACCTTAGACCGTCCTGATTATCCTTTCGCCCTTCCTCTGACAAAGCTGTTTGCCTGTGCACCGAACCTGGAACGGACCTTGACTTCGCCTCTCGCCCGCCCTCTGACACGGCGGTTGCTGGCGCTGCCCACCACTGGAAGGACCCTTCCTTGTCCTTCTGACTCACCCAGTGACTTTGTAGTTTATTTTCTGATTCATTAAAGCCTGTTATTATTATATCCTGTTCCCAGCTCTGTAATTGGCTCTATTCTGCCGATCGTGACAATACTAGTAATTACCTATAAACTGTGTTGGGAAGTAACTGAATACATGTGCCGAAAATACGTTAAATCATAGGAATATAGTACTGTATTTGAAGTAAGTTAGGCTTCAAACTGCACAGTATACGTGAAAAAAGGCCCAATATTAGCTCTTGTGTTTTGTGCAACTTCGCCATCTCAAATCAGCGATGAATAAACACAGAACAAACAGTGAAACAAACATAAATCTGCTAAATGAAATGGTATTTTGTGACGTGTTTTATTACGTAGTCCAATCAGAGTACTGTATTCTGAATAAGAGTTATTATATGATAGTGTTTGTTGCATTGTTGGTAATGTCATTTATTCATGACAGGAGCATTGTTTTCTACTTTTCTCCTTAATTGCATGAAGTACTGAAATGTATAAATATAAATGTATAAGTGAGAAACTGAACCAGAATACATTTACTTTTCTTCCCGTCATGTGCTCAAGCTTGTTAAATACCTACAACTATGTCCCAATATCCCTTTAGTGTTACGATTTTTGTGAGAAAAAACATCCAGATTTAACGATTATTCACGTTTATTATTGAGACTGTTTAAGACTGTTTAAAGTTTCTTTCATTCCCGTGTTACTGTTCCTCATGTTTGTCGCCGGCTTTACCAAACTAAACATTCTAAAGACAAAACAAAGTTAAATTTGACAAAAACAGCCAGATAAAAAACATTATTTACATGTGTTCTACTAAAAAGAGTCAATTTTGCATCTAAAATGATCACAAATGTTATTTTTTGGTTCTTACGATTACACTGTGACCTGAATAATCGCGGTTATCGATTAACCTGATCATGGCGACGCCCCTGCCCAGAACAGCTGACTTTATGACCGTCACAATCAGAGGATGGACGGTCAGATATCCTCCTTATAAACCTGTCTGACATCAGGCCGCTCCACGTTTGACCTCAAAACCCTTTGTATTGAATTTGAACTGTAAACTGAAGAATATTTGATTCATGAGTATATTTTGTAACTGCACCTGTATTAAGCCTCTTGCAATGTTATTGTTTATATCATTGTACATTTGCATTTAAAAAAAATATATAAAAAAAAAAAAACTCCAGTTTTCACACAGTAGCAGCAGCAGCCTCCTCCCCGCATCCCCGTCCCCGCAGCCCCGTCCCCGCAGCCTCCTCCCCGCAGCTCCCTCCCGAAGCCTCGTCCCCGCAGCAGCAGCCTCCTCCCCGCAGCTCCCTCCCGAAGCCTCGTCCCCGCAGCAGCAGCCTCCTCCCCGCAGCTCCCTCCCGAAGCCTCGTCCCCGCAGCAGCAGCCTCCTCCCCGCAGCCCCGTCCCCGCAGCCTCCTCCCCGCAGCTCCCTCCCGAAGCCTCGTCCCCGCAGCAGCAGCCTCCTCCCCGCAGCCCCGTCCCCGCAGCCTCCTCCCCGCAGCTCCCTCCCGAAGCCTCGTCCCCGCAGCAGCAGCCTCCTCCCCGCAGCCCCGTCCCCGCAGCCTCGTCCCTGCAGCTCCCTCCCCGCAGCAGCAGCAGTAGCCTCCTCCCCGCATCCCCGTCCCCGCAGCCCCGTCCCCGCAGCCTCCTCCCCGCAGCCCCGTCCCCGCAGCCTCCTCCCCGCAGCTCCCTCCCGAAGCCTCGTCCCCGCAGCAGCAGCCTCCTCCCCGCAGCCCCGTCCCCGCAGCCTCCTCCCCGCAGCTCCCTCCCGAAGCCTCGTCCCCGCAGCAGCAGCCTCCTCCCCGCAGCCCCGTCCCCGCAGCCTCCTCCCCGCAGCTCCCTCCCGAAGCCTCGTCCCCGCAGCAGCAGCCTCCTCCCCGCAGCCCCGTCCCCGCAGCCTCGTCCCTGCAGCTCCCTCCCCGCAGCAGCAGCAGTAGCCTCCTCCCCGCAGCCCCGTCCCCGCAGCCTCCTCCCCGCAGCTCCCTCCCGAAGCCTCGTCCCCGCAGCAGCAGCCTCCTCCCCGCAGCCCCGTCCCCGCAGCCTCGTCCCTGCAGCTCCCTCCCCGCAGCAGCAGCAGTAGCCTCCTCCCCGCATCCTTGTCCCCGCAGCCTCCTCCCAGCAGCCCCCTCCCCGCAACCTCCTCCCCGGAACCCCGTCCCCGCAGCCTCTTCCCCGCAGCCCCGTCCCCGCAGCCTCGTCCCCGCGGCCCCTCGTCCCCCACAGCCCCGCTCTCATTGGCCCCGTGAGGCGCCCATCACGGGGAGACCCAGCGCGCGCGGCTCGTCCTATCACGCTCGTCCCCGCGGTCCCCGTCCCTCTCGCGGCCCCCGTCCACTCGCGTCCGTCCTCCCCGCTGCGCCCATTGGCCCGTCCCGCTGTCAGTCTCCTCCCCCTCTCTCCCGGCTCCGCCCCTCTCCGGCTTCTCCACGGGTCCGTCATATTTCAGACCCCCACCATGCCGGAGAAATGCCTCCCGTCGTGCTGAAAAAAAAGACCCCGGAGGTTTTCACGTTTTTACGAAGCACTTTAAGTTGTATTTATTGAGCGATATTGCGGGATGTCGCCGTTCAGCACGCGCGGAGCCCCGGCGCCTTTGTCCGACGCGGCAGTCCACGAGCGGGAGACGAGCTCGACGAGTCTTAATAGCCATTTTTCGCAGACAAAGAAAGCGGCGGAATAGCGCTTTCGGAGCAGGCACGCGGGGTAAGTCACCGTCCACACACGCCGTGTCCCCGTCACCCGCCGCGGATGGCACGCGCGGTCACTCGGCGACACATCGGCGCCGAACGTAATTGTGCGATTTTTCTCCCGTCGGATTTTTTCTTTCCCGAGCTAACGTGCTAACATCCCTGTCCCTGCCCGATCTGCGCCTGGCGTGCTGCTGCTGCTAATGCTGGCGTTGGCTATTCCCAGTAATAACGCAGTGTAATAACCGGACATAACTACACATTACGTCGGAAAATAACAACAAACTATTCATTGATTATGCGTTATTGCTGAGAATTAATACACCGCTGTTTCACACAAGAAGTATGTGTTAAAATCCAGATGCAAGACGTGAAAACCTACATTTCACGCGCTGCCGCTGTGACATTTCTTGCCTTTACGTTGCCCGTTGTTCTTTTTTAATGGTGTAACGTGTTTCTGAAGCTGGTTTGTATTAAAAAACGTCAAATTGGTCCAGTTCTGAGAAAGCTCTCGCTCGATTCTGGATGAGTTTTGTCCGTTTCGCGTTCCCGTACCCGGGGCATTTAAAGCGGCGGGCGCATGCGCAGAGCTCGCCTCGACGCGGATCGTGCAGCGGAGCGGATTGTGTAGCCGCGGTCCCATTCTCCCGAGTCCCGTTAGCATTTTTGACAGGCTGGAGAGCAAAATGACGTGAAATGGCGTGTTCCAGCGACGCGACTATAACATTTATACCATGTTTTGTGATCGCGCGCGCCGTGGTCGTGCGCATTGGAGCTGCCACGCGGATCTGGCAGACGCTCGCTGTGGTTAAAGCGTCTATAAAGCGGCCGGAGCTACAGAGGATTGACTGTTGATGCTACGACGAGGCCTCCAGGAGCCTAAAGGCCTTGGCCCCGCTATCATATCCCCCCACATAACAAACTTTACCTTAATAGATGGTTCTCTGGAAATGTGGCAGGATAATCACACGGGGGCCCCTGCAGTATGTAAGCACTCACTGTACACCTACTATAGTTTGTGCTACAGTTTGTCATTTAGTGCTTTGTTTCTATGTGGCGTTTTCATTTGTGTAATTTAAGTGCAGGAGTTTTAGTCTTATGTTTCATGGCTTATATGATGACGACGATAACTATTTTATTATTGCTTTAGGATACTGGCCTATTAATATAAATGTGTAGTCAAAGTTAATAATGTGTTAATAACTGTAGTGCAAAGTGGTAATAACATTTTAACCTGAAAGGGGTCCATTTCCTGTGCAGAACGTAGCCACTTGGTTCTAAATCATGCACCATTGTCTCGTTATCTTTCCGAAAATGTTAAAATCATGCGTTAGAAGTTATTCTTTACCTTTACAATTGATTAAAAATTCTCTGAAAGTGGCTTTTAGGGGTCCGAACATGTGCAGCGGACCTCTGTGTGACTTTACGTGACAGGCCCTACAGACGCTACACCAAACTAAAAGGAAACACGCTTCTTCGCCGCGATTGATTTTTCTGCGTACGCAATCACAATCACAGTCCCTTTAAACGTACGCCCCCCCTTGTACTCATCGCGTGCACATTTTCAATAACCGACACCGAGTTAAGTCGAGCGCTTGCGATGCGAGGCCTAGCCGTGATTAGCCGCATTAACTCCCCTTTATATCTTTATGAACGCATGACATCCGTCTCGTTAGCCCCGGTCGCTCTGAAGGCGTCCTCCCCTCAATCTTGTCTCCTCTCCAGTTCTTTTTCGCTGGGCTCGCGGCGATCCCCGGAGGATGGGTGTGTGTCCGACTTGGCCTACAACTATTTGTATTTTTCCCACTTTGGCGCGTTTGAGAGAGAGCGGCGTGTTGAGAGAGACCGGCGCGGCGGCGTTTCTGCTATCGCTGCCACGTACCGGGGGGGGGGGGGGGGGGGGGGGGGATTATACAAGATGGGCATTGTTTTGAATTATTAATCCCGATTCTGCTGAGATGCGTTTCAGGAAGACGGGCTTTGAACAGGGGCCGCAGACGCTAATTGGATTAATCGCCGTCGAGTGTTTGAATAGTCGTCAGCGATTTTAGTTATGGAATCGTCGCGAACTGGACTGACCCCGAAATATGTGCGAGATTAAGTTGTACTAAGTTAAAGCGTCGAAATGACACGGGAAACATGTGCATTTAGACATTTCGATGAATTAAATGTGAATTAAATGGATGGAGGAGAATTGACAAGACTTTTTTTGTACTAATTAATCAGAATTTCGAAGTTATCCGTTAGGTATTGTAATAATTGCTGATTGTTTTAGGGACTATACAGAATCTAAAACACATGCAAAGAGATGTTTTGTCACAAAGTACGTGGCATTATTAAACCAGAATGGGGGAAAAAGCAATTTAAATGTACACTTTTCTCGTAAATATTATTTCTAAATGCATTCCGTCAGCATTTTCTTCAAACATTATCTGGTTATAAATGCGTTTTATCCTCAATTTGTTGACTGCTTTAATCATCGTTATTTGCAATCTGGATGTTACAAATGAAACAAATGAAATGTCCAGATTTTGTTAGTATGACTTGATGATTCCAATTGTAGTTTGTTAATTTGCGACACACATTACACGTTAAAGTGCCCCCTACAGGTCAGACAACTCATTGAACTAAAATGCAGTTAAAAATATATATATTTTGAAGTTTGCTAAAAAATTATAAAAATGTTATCACAGCAATTTTTTTTATAATTTCACTTCCTGTTTGTAATTGATGACATCACACTATGAAATTACCCAGAAAACACTGGCTAAAAACTCATCTAATGTCAGTTATTTTAAATTTGACAAATAAAAATATATGAGAGAGACTTTTATTTTGTTGAATTATAGTTGAGAGAGTCAAAAAAGGAGTTTATTTGTGTAATGTATGCATAAACTTTGACTGGAATGAGTGTGATGTCATTTCCTGTCATTCTACAGATTTTTCAATATTTTCTCCAAAAATAGCTGCTCGATTGGTGTAAAACTATAATATATATGTACAACAGGTACAAATACACCAAATAAAGTCTAAATTAGAACATCTTAGGCACTTTAAACCAGATGCCCTTCCTGACACAACCCTTGGTCACAAAGAAGTAGGTTTGCGCTAGTTTTTTATACATATAATTGACAATAACATACATGTATATACAACATACAATATAGTCTTTGTCCCTAAATCTTCTTCCACACTTTTGGCTGAACGTTTTCTCTACTGCACTTCAATCATAAAGTATTAGGGATATTCAGTTTATTGATAATTCTAATAATAATAATAATAATAACTTTTATTTATATAGCGCTTTTCAGTGACCCAAAGACGCTGAACATAATAAAAAAAGGGGGGGTATTTACAGACAGGGGGGACAACACGTACAGAACACATTAATATACAGATAAAATGAACAAGACAGAAGAAGTAGAGAGAAAAAGATGGGGATGTAACAGGGGGTAGAAGTGTAGGCAATGGGGTAGAGGAGGCTAGGGGTAGGGTTCTGATTCAGGTGGCTCGATATTCAACTAAAAACAACGATTGTGAGCATTTTACCCGCCAAATTATAGGTGAATTTATTCAATCTACAGTCCGTTTGAGTAAAAGTCAACTTAAATGAAAAGTACCTCGCCACATTATTGCGTATTAGTTTGTTTTACGGCTTCTGTAATGGTGAATAATTGTGACGTAACCGTAACATTACACAGTTGGCTATCACGACGTCACAATTCCTGCGCTTTCCTCACGTCTGTAACTCTTCCCTGGAGTGAAAAGTGTTGTTTCCCACAGAGTTTGTTGGTGTACTCCACTATGTTTGCAGCATACGGTGAATGAATCAGCCCTACGCGTGCCATTCACATTAAAGCTTCCCATACCGCGCGTTTGGGCGTCTCAATCCGTACACATCCGCGCCGTATTAATCACTATTGGCACTTGTTCTGTGTCGTGCTGGACCGGAGCCTCGGATACAGATTGTACTTCTGTCCGCGGCGTAACGTGAGTCATCGTAATGGCTGCGCGCTCCAGTTTTTCGAGGGCGGATCGCGAGTAGCGGCAGAAACATCGATGACCGTATCAAAGGAAGTGAATGGAAGTCGGTCGGGAGCAGGTCGGCAGTGTACGTGGAGGGGAAGGTTGACGATGTAGCTGCGATTGGGTTTGTTTGTGTTTTTGGCGGTAGGATTTGGTTTAGAGCGCCGGTTTTGAGCATTAACGGTGAGAAAAGACTGACACGTGAAGCGCTAAACCAATACAAGGATCCTGTATGTTTCGGAACACCTTTAAATGACAACGTTATGAGGTTTTTTTCACGAAGGGACAAGGTATTCAAAATGCAACTGTGATTAAGCTGACAGCCCTAATTATATTGCAGAGAAACAACATTTGAATGTTGAGTGTCATATCAATAATAAAAAAATACAATGAGCGGTTAATATTATTGCGCTAACAATAAACTGAATGCTAACATCGCCGGAAAATCGAGGCGTTTTCAGATTGAGCGATAAAAAAGGCGCCTTACGTTAGCATCGGACGCGTGGCGGTGTGAGGTTACAAGATGAGTTTGTGCGTCAGCGTTTTCACTCTTTTCTGTTCAGGTGCTTAGAACTCACAGTAAGAGAGTTTATGTGTTTATGTGTTTACCAATGTGTTTTTGAGCTACGAAAATGTCTGTGAATCTAAAAAAAAACAAGGTTACGAAAAGATAAACAAACAGAAAAAAGCAAATGAATGGATGAATTTTAGTAGCATTTTGACGTAGCATAAGAAAACGGACTTTGTGAACTCGACCTTTGACCTGTTTACTGTACAAATGGGGCAGTCTTTGTCATTTAACTGTGTTCTGTCCTCTGTGATCCCAAGTAGTGCTCAGTTTAAATGTAGGGGTGTCACAATATACAAATTTTAGCATTATGATTATTGTGATTTAACAATTGTTCAGGAATATTACTTTTATATTTATTTATTTATTTTCTAAAATAAATAGTGCTTTGTTTATTGTTATTTCAAAGATATTTAAATATATATGCACACTTTTTTATTTTATTTGCAACATTAAAATCTTAAACACATATTATTCCTTTTAAAAAACAAAAATAAAGTTACATGTGACAAAGACAGCCAAATTTAAAAAAAATATATATCTTAACATTTAAGTACATTTTTGGGCTGTGCATTGATTTAAAAAAAATTGCTTTCAAAATGATCACAATTATTCTTCCTTCTTATATTGTGACCTGAATAATCATGATTATTGATTAACTTGTTGTCTTGACATCCCTGATCTTATGTAATGCTCAGTTTAAATGTAGAGATTTCAAAATTAGCCTATTTCACAGAGAAACAATCTCATCATCATCAAAGTCCTTTTACATCTTCACTGCTCTGTTTTCTAACATTTATGAACAGTTTACAGTCGCAGTGTTCATATATTCTTTGTAGCTTTGTAATTTTTAGTACGACTGCAAGATCTGAGAAAACTGTCATTGACGACGATGATGCGGAGTACAGAGGACTGGAGCAGGACTTTGTGGACTGGGGTCAGCGGAACCACCTCCTCATCAACGCGGGGAAGACCAAGGAGATGGTGGTGGACTTCCGCAGACGCCACCCCACTGCCCCCTCACCAGTGAACATCCAGGGACGGGACATTGAGAGAGTGACTCATACAAGTACCTGGTGTTCATCTGAACCACAAACTGGACTGGACTCATAACACAGACGCACTGTACAGGAAGAGCCAGAGTCGGCTCTACCTCCGGAGGAGACTCAGGTCTTTTGGAGTGACAGGGCCGCTCCTGAAGACCTTCTCTGACTCTGTGGTGGCATCAGCCCTCCTGTAGGTGTGGCCTGCTGGAGCAGCAGCATCACAGAGAGGGAGAGGAAGAGACTGGACAAAGTCATCAAGAAGTCCAGCTCCGTCCTGGGCTGTGCTCTGGACTCGGTGCAGGAGGTGGGGGACAGAAGGGTCCTGGCTAGATTCACATCTATGCTGGACCATGAGTGTCACCCCCTGCAGGACACTCTCTCCGCTCTGGAGAGCAGCTTCAGTGAGAGACTGATCCACCCTCGATGTGTGAAGGAAAGGTTCCGTAGGTCTTTCCTTCCTGCTGCTGTCAGACTTTATAACAAAAACTGTTAGTCCTGAACATGTGCAATACTGACATAACCATGTGCAATTACTGTGCAATTCATGTGTAATTACTGTCCTGACACATATTCATGTGCAATTACTGTCGTGATCACATGAAATGGTATTTATGTATTTATTTATTTTTATCTTTATTATTTTTCCCCTCCATCCCTTGTTGGGAAATGGGAGGTTTTGTCTATGGGAGTTTTTGTTTATAGGAGATCTTCTACTGAGAGTGTTTTTCAAACTTCCTATAAGTGATTTGTTCTTTTCCTCTGTATCTACCTCTGTATCTACCTGCGTTGCATCTAGGGCTGTGTTCAAAATATCGATACGCGATATATCGTCACAGGCTCGAACGTTAATTTATTACAAATTGTCCGGGCGGCCGTTTAGAAGCTCCCTCCTGTAGAGGGCGGTAAACAGCGCGGAACTACTGAGACAGACACAGGCCTGAAAGAAGAGCTTTTGGCTCAAAACGTTGTTACTGTTACACGCCTCCCTTTTTTATTCTATTTGATTTCCTTTTTCATTGATTTCATTCCTTTCACCCCTCTATTTTATACAAATTCAACGCAGCCCCGGAGCTAACTTAGCCCCGAGACCGCCATTTTAGCCCCGGAGCTAACACAGCCCCGAGGCCACCACAACAGCCGAACCGGAGGCAAAAAAACGGACACAAACCTGACACCAACATCACACACATCTTCCCTACTCTACACTACATAAACCGAACGGTTAAACAATAAAAGCGAGCGGTTAAAAAATACAACTATCCAACAGGGCCCCGCTGAGCGCCTGTTAGCTTAGCGTTAGCCGCGGCCACTTCCGCACTAGTGCTACTTAGCTTAGTGCCGAGCCCGACTCGACCCGAAGAAACAGGATTTTAAGACCAAAACAACAACAAAAAGACACAAACAGAGGGTCAACAGACTCCCACACATCACACACATTACAGACATCACACACACCACACACATCACACAGACCTTGCCAATTGTTTGGCAACTTTACTTGAATGTGTTCTTTGCATAAGCTTTGTGGATGAACATGAAAATTCATGCATTTTCTTATCCGGAATAAAACAAATGCCCATTTGGTAAACTTTAAGACCCTTTTTTCAAAAAAGTATCAGGATACGTATCATAAAGAGGGAATTGTATCGGGACATACAAGTATCGGGATACGTATCGTATCGCGAGGGTCTTGGCAATACCCAGCCCTAGTTGCATCAATGAAATTTCCCCATGTGGGACAATAAAGGATTATCTTATCTTATCTTATAAGCATGTGCAATACTGACATGATGTCAATCATCTTGGTGCAATATTCTCCGTCCATATAACTGCTGTAAATAAGAGTGTTACTATTGTTTTTTTTACTTTTTATTTTTTTTATTAAGAATATAAGAGTTTTTTTTATATATATATGAAACAAACAAAATTAAAAGAACGACTCAAGGCTAGAGACACGTCCGTCCACGTCACAGGAAGCAATTTATTATTGTTCAAATTTAAAAATATATTTTCCGATCGACTAAAAACGATGATGGATTGAGCTGACTAGATTAACACGACATCTTTAATGATTGAAACTAAATCCTGATGAAAACTAAAATGAATCTGAAAAAATACTTAAACTTAATTATTTGCGTGATCATTTTTTCCATTGCTTTTTATATATATTTTTTAATAAATAAGGAAAGCAGAGAAAAGGAAGACGAGGGAACTACTAAAACTAAACGAACATACTTTATTTAGTTCTTGTCAAAGCACATTTTTATTTTTGGCTCTGTGAGGAAAAATCTGGTATTGCCCTGTATTTCTGTATATATTATGTGGATATTTAGGTATTTTTTACAATAAATATAGTGCTGATGCTTTTTGCCTCACAATTACTAAACATAAAAACGCTGGAGTTAATTTGATCTCGACTAATAGTGTGCATCAGGTCGTTGTGATGGATATTGAAGTCACCCGAGCTTCCTGTCCGAACACTGCGGTCGTATCGATTCAGAGAGCGTCTCAGGAAGCCCAGTGATCGCTCATCGTCATTATTCGCTCGAGATAAGATCCGGACTCGACCGTATTAAATCTGTTTGAACAAATATCGTTTGGAGTCTGTGATCCACGCCGAGGGCCGGAGTGCCAGACGAGAGCCAGCACTGAAACGCTTAGAACTCGTTTGAACGCGATAACGAAGAGGGATAAACGTCAAGCCCGTTTCCCACGAGAGACTGAAGCTGTCGTTAAATGTGTTGTAAAAGGAAGACTATGAATGTGTTAAAACTTGTCTTCCAACGTGTTTGTTGAGGTTTAATTGTCTTAACAGGTAATAATGTCTCTGGCCCTCGTCTGTCCCTCCTCTGTCTCTCCTCTGTCCCTCCTCTTTCCCTCCTCTGCTTCTCCTCTGTCCCTCTTTCCCTCCTCTGCTTCTCCTCTGTCCCTCCTCTTCCTCTCCTCTATCTCTCCTCTGTCCCTCCTCTACCTCTCCTCTATCTCTCCTCTGTCTCTCCTCTGCCCCTCCTCTGTCTTTCCTCTGTCCCTCCTCTGTCTCTCCTCTGCCCCTCCTCTTGTCTTTCCTCGGTCCCTCCTCTGTCCCTCATCTCTCCTCTTTCCCTTCTTTGTCCCTCCTCTGCACCTCCTCTGTCTCTCCTCTGCACCTCCTCTGTCTTTCCTCTGTCCTTCTCTGTCTCTCCTCTGTCCCTCATCTCTCCTCTTTCCCTTCTTTGTCCCTCCTCTGCACCTCCTCTGTCCCTCCTCTGCACCTCCTCTGTCTCTCCTCTGTCCCTCCTCTGTCTCTCCGCTGTCCCTCATCGCTCCTCTTTCCCTTCTTTGTCCCTCCTCTGTCTCTCCTCTGTCCCTCATCGCTCCTCTTTCCCTCCTCTGCACCTCCTCTGTCTCTCCTCTGTCCCTCCTCTGTCTCTCCGCTGTCCCTCATCTCTCCTCTTTCCCTTCTTTGTCCCTCCTCTGCACCTCCTCTGTCTCTCCTCTGCACCTCCTCTGTCTCTCCTCTGTCCCTCCTCTGTCTCTCCTCTGTCCCTCATCGCTCCTCTTTCCCTTCTTTGTCCCTCCTCTGTCTCTCCTCTGTTCCTCCTCTGCACCTCCTCTGTCTTGTGCTTCTTTCCCGGTTCACTTTGCACTCGTCTCCCTCCCTGTAAAGATTAATTTATATGGTTTCGCTTTTATTTTGGTAACTTCCTGTGTGACCGGAAGTTGAAACGGAAACAGAAATCTACTCGAGAGTCAAAGTAAAGCAAAAAGTGAAGTAAGCGATGGTTAACGGTGGTTAAGGTTTTGAATATGACTGAAGGTATTATTTAAACAGATGCCAATGTAATGAGCTGGTAACAGTGATAATACGGACAAAATAGTAATTATTCTTTATTTGTTCTTGCCTCGCTGTGACGTTGGTCGAATGACACGGAATGGAAACAATAAAACCATCAATTCTGGCCTTCTCAATTCGACTGGACGCTTCACTCCCTTTTTAGAATCTTCTTCTTCTTCTGTGTTTTATGGCGGTTGATATCCACGAGTTATTACTGCCAGATTTTATTCCGTAGTTGTACTTGCTCTGCTTCTGACCGCTCGTGACGATATGAAGCATATGGGAACATTGGATTCCTTTCCGCCTTGATGCCACAGGCTTTGAAGACAGTGAAACAAACGCAGTGGTACGAGTCAGCTCCGCGCAGAGTCTTGGGTCTAAAGACTAAAACACCAACGAAGAAGAAGTCTAAAGTCTTAAGACGTGGACACTTTTTTATCTCCCAAGAGGGGCGCGCCAGAAGTTTGAGAAGCTCTATGTCGTAAACCATTATTTGAAAGTTTTTGGGTTTTTTGCATCATTTTTTCCTATAAACGATTAATTTATGTCTTTTTAATTTTGAGTATGAGTTACAATTTCAATGATTTTCTTACAACTCTCACAGTTTAAAGAGTCAGGTCCATACATTTAATTAATAAGACTTTCTCTGAGGTTAGATAGGTGTTAAAAGACTAGCCCTGGACATAACAATACCCTTTACAACACATATTATTAGATGGTGAATTATTTTGGTCTAAGAAAGGGAAAATTAAAGTTATAATTAGAGCAAAAATGGGTCCACGTGCGCAGAAAGCAGACAAACGAAAGATATGCCGTCTTTCCAACGCTCCTTTGGCACTGACCGCTACATTTATGGCTGTTAGATTTATGCTGAGCCCTCCATCAATTAAAATAAAAGTTGCCGAGTCAGCGTGTTGCAGTAATTGGCTGTCCCATTTCCTGCAGGGACTGGCTTTTTGTCAGTAACAATTATCCAACAAAAATGTCTGGAAAGCCATAAAGTGGTTGTGTCTGGTGAAGCGCCTTCGGTGGCTGCTGCTCGTATAATGTGCTTCATGTGTCAACACTGTGACGGTGCTACACGTCCAAATACATGTCAGCTAGTGTTTGAGAGATAAATGAGCAGCAGCAGCAGCAGCAGCAGCAGGGTGTGTGCGCTCGACCCAGTTCTGGTCAGGTCCAGACTGGCTCAGTAATACAGTACATACTTCACATCAGCTGTGAGCAGATCCCCGTTCATTTATAGCTGTGGCCTTGTGCCGCTGCACGTCTGCCTGGCAACTCCTCACGCTCGCACCAGCACCCACACCATGTCTAATTACTAGATACACAGCAGTCTGGGGAATTTAAATGTAGAACATTCAGCATGCTCCAAACCCTGGGCCCAGGAGCCGCTCCAAACTCTGTGTCAGAGACTTTGCTTTCAAACAGTTAACGTCTAAACTGATTATTAGATATTAGATTCTCTCTCTGAAACACCACATTGTCGTTTGTTGAAGTGCGCGCTCTGAGCTTGTGTCTTAATGTGATGTTCCTTGTGTCCTGCAGGTCCCAGAGGCTCTGAGCTTGTGTCTTAATGTGATGTTCCTTGTGTCCTGCAGGTCCCAGAGGCTCTGAGCTTGTGTCTTAATGTGATGTTCCTTGTGTCCTGCAGGTCCCAGAGGCTCTGAGCTTGTGTCTTAATGTGATGTTCCTTGTGTCCTGCAGGTCCCAGAGGCTCTGAGCTTGTGTCTTAATGTGATGTTCCTTGTGTCCTGCAGGTCCCAGAGGCTCTAAGCTTGTGTCTTAATGTGATGTTCCTTGTGTCCTGCAGGTCCCAGAGGCTCTGAGCTTGTGTCTTAATGTGATGTTCCTTGTGTCCTGCAGGTCCCAGAGGCTCTAAGCTTGTGTCTTAATGTGATGTTCCTTGTGTCCTGCAGGTCCCAGAGGCTCTGAGCTTGTGTCTTAATGTGATGTTCCTTGTGTCCTGCAGGTCCCAGAGGCTCTGAGCTTGTGTCTTAATGTGATGTTCCTTGTGTCCTGCAGGTCCCAGAGGCTCTGAGCGCTGAGGACCATGTGGAGTAACCTGAAGAGCAGATGTCAGACCCTGTTCCACAGCAGCAGTGGAGCATCGGAGGCTCCACCTGAGGCAGAGGAGGTGCACTGTGTGGTGGAGCTGGGCCCCTCTGAGCCTCTGCCCTCGGCCCCCTGCAGCCCGACCCGGAGCCCACAGCGGACCCCAGCTGCATCAGGGCGACGCCATCACAACTGCGTGTCGGACATCCCACAGATAGTAGAAATCTCCATAGACAAGGACTCAGAGGATTTACGAGGAGGGGCCGGAGTGCCCCTGGCCCGCAGGGACTCTTACTCTCGCCACGCGCCGTGGGGCGGCAAGAAAAAACACTCATGTTCCACCAAAACACAGAGCTCTTTGGAGGGCCGCTCAGGCCGGCTGAGGAGCAGCCGCAGGGACCGGCGCTATGGGGTCAGCTCGGGCCAAGAGATGTGCGACTCTGCCCCGGGGCGAGGGGTCAACGGCAGGACCCTCAGACAGCGCCTCAGCGACACTGTGGGGCTGTGCCTGCCTCTGCCCACTCACAGACGGTCTCGCTCGGCCAAGTCCCCCGTCTCCACCAAACGTAAGATTCACCTGACGGAGCTGATGCTGGAGACCTGCCCGTTCCCCCCGGGGTCCGACCTGGCACACAAGTGGCACCTGATCAAGCAGCACACAGCCCCCGTGAGCCCCCACTCCTCCACGGCTCTGCTGGACGCCTTCGAGCCGGGGCAGACGTCTCCAGAGGACGAGGAAGAGCGTCTACGTGAGCGTCGCCGCCTCAGCATCGAGGAGGGCGTGGACCCGCCCCCCAATGCTCAGATCCACACTCTGGAAGCCTCCGTCCCGAGCTCGACCCTCTACAAACTGGGACCAAAGATGACCCCCGGCCTGGCAGAGGCTGAGGGCCAACCGGGGGTCTCATCTCAGGACTGTGACTCTGAGGAGGACTCCACCACGCTGTGTCTCCAGGCCCGACGGCCCAAACAGAGGCACGCCTCGGGCGAGGGCCACAGCCGGCAGCAGCCGGGCCCCTGGAAGGTGCACACTCAGATCGACTACATCCACTGCCTGGTGCCGGACCTGCTGCAGATCAGCTCGCTGCCGTGTTACTGGGGCGTTATGGACCGGTACGAGGCTGAGGCTCTGCTGGACGGCCGGCCCGAGGGCACCTTCCTGCTGCGGGACTCTGCGCAGGAGGACTATCTGTTCTCAGTTAGCTTCCGGCGCTACAACCGCTCGCTGCACGCGCGCATCGAGCAGTGGAACCACAACTTCAGCTTCGACGCCCACGACCCGTGCGTGTTCCACTCGTCCACGGTCACAGGGCTCCTGGAGCACTACAAGGACCCCAGCGCCTGCATGTTCTTTGAGCCGCTGCTGACCGCGCCGCTGCACCGGACCTTCCCCTTTTCGCTGCAGCATTTGGCGCGTGCCGCCATCTGTCGCCGGACCTCGTACGACGGCATCGGCGCTCTGCCACTGCCGCCCGCGCTGCAGGACTTCCTAAAGGAGTATCATTACAAACAGAAAGTACGAGTGCGCTGGCTGGAGCGAGAGCCGCCGCTCAGGCTCAAATAGTCTGAGATTAACTGAACTAGAGATGTTCCTGAGCAGGAGACTGCGGCTCTTTGGCGGGAATTAAATGTAACAAGCTATACCAGATTCATTCTAATCTTTAGTTATTACTTACATCACAAATATATGATTATACTCAGTATAACGGCAAGCACACAGCTTGTGTAACAGGTTTTCTTTGACAGAGGGAAGGCACAAATATCAGCACTTTTGTGTTTTTTCTCTTCATTTTGTGCTAAATATCTGCCTGACCCCACAGCGCCACCTGCCTGTGACCTGCATGCCTCCCTGTCGCCCCCAGTGGCTCACTTCTGTACAGCACTCTCCATGTCTGTGTCTTTAAGCACCGAGAGTCAGGATCAGCTCCTCAGGAGGATCGTTTAGATGCATTTAGAGAACACAAAGGATCACAAATGTTCTTAGTTGTAGATATCATTTATAATTTGAACAGTTTTTAACACTAAAGGTTTAATGATAACATTTAAATGATTCAGATGGTGTTAATCATGTGCTCTGTAGCGTCCTGCTGTGGGCGTGGACTCTGCAGGGTTTTATTTGGTGCTAATCTCAGAGAAGTGAAGGCTTTGCTCCCGGGAAACACAAACGTTCCTTTAATTGTGATAAATAATGGACCGGTCTGCAGTGTCCTACTTACAAAAAGATTATCTTCAGCCCTCAGCTTTTTTCTAGAGCAGCATTCGGTCCATTTACTTGAGTCTGCTCCTGTGTTCGACTCTGCTCCGCAAAGATGAAGCAACTACAGAAATGTTCATTTACAATGGTCCATCACATACTTTTAAAAACATTAAGTAGCCTCTTTTAAAAGTGTTGAAGTATGGTTATATTAGCCTATGTTATTAGCCTATAGAAGAGTCTATTTACTATTATCTCGGATGTCACTGTATCCATAACAGATTATGTCCAAAATATATGCATAAATCTCCTCTTTTATGAAGCACATGGCGGTCTTTGTGGGAGTGGCAGAGGGCGAGGGCAGCAGGTAAAACTGTGGCATGAATCTCATCTTTTATTAAGCACGCGTTCAGAGGCGTTCAGAGTAGACCTGCTCTGTGTGAGTGGCAGAGGGAGAGGGCAGCAGGTAAAACTGTGGCATAAAGCTGAAATATTGATGAGATCACAAACCGGAAAAGTTCCGCCGGGAGTCTCAGACGCACTCGTATTTCACCGCATATGTGTCTATGATACATAAACCGGATATTTGGACTAATGACACAGCATTATTCATGAACAGAGCGGATCCAGTTTTCCCCCAGTCCCCGCGCTCAATGAAAGAACAGAAACGTGTCGCCAGTGAATCAGTCTCAATATTTCATTTATTTATAAACCAAAATGTCCTGTAAAACCAAGTGGACTTCCTGAATTATCATAACATAACCCGTAGGACTAAATCTGACTAAGACTAAGATCAAAATGTTAACAAATGATAAATGATCCTGTAGACAAGCAGGGGATGTAGAGCTGTCCCGCCCTCCGTGCCCTCTGTGCCCCCTCCGTGCCCTCTGTGCCCCCTCTGTGCCCTCTGTGCCCCCCCTGTGCCCTCTGTCCTGGGCTTCTCAGACTGTCAGGGGCACATGAGATTATAGAAGTGTCGATGCACAGGGAAAAGCACTTTATACCAAGTTCAAAGGAGTCATAATCTTTTCAGATAATATAAATAGGATAAAGTAAATCAACAGTAAGTAGATTTGTCCCGTAAACTTTCACATTAAACTGCTACTTTTGCCACTTTTTGCTTGGGATTTTGCCGTTGTTTTGGCGTTTCAAGTTGAAATCAAATTCCGTTCACTCAAGTGGAGAATAGGTACGTCACAATATAACATTTTAGTGTTACGATCATTGTGGAAGAAAACATCACGATTCAATGATTATTCACGATTATTGAGACTGTGACAAAATAACATTGAAATCTTTAATTTTCTTTCATTCCCGCGTCACTGTTCCTCAAGTCTATGAGCGGCTTTACAAAAAATGACTGTCTGACGGACAAAATAAAGTTAAATTTGACAAAAACAGCCAAATAATATAATGTTCTTAACATTAAGGTCGACTTTTGTGCCGTTTAATGAACAAAACAGACTTAATTTTGCTTCTAAAATTGTCCCAATTGTCATTTCTTGGTTCTTACGCTTACATTGTGGCCTGAATAAACCCGAGTGGAGAAGGAGGGAACAGTCTCGCAGCTAAAATGTGATCTAAAAGTAGGTCAATCTGGGTAAAACAAAAAAGATGAATTTCAGTTTCAGAAATAGATCTAAATAGTTTCAATGGTCATGAGCCGTCAAGCTTTAATTCTTCCCGTAAAGTCAAATGTTCTTACTTCGAAAAAAAAAGATAAGTCCTCATTGATAAGCTTAAGTCGCCTGTAACAACAATCAATAACAGAAATATCATAATATCCACAGTTTCTCAAGAATATTGTGGGCAAATTACTTCTGCGTCTAAGTTCAGTGAAGCCATAACTGTTATTTACCATATTTATACATGAAGTATTTGGAATATGACAAGAAATAATCAAGTCAAAGGCTTGGAAATAACACAAGTATCACTTCTACAATTCTAGCTTCTTCAAAACGTCGCTATAAACAATGAAAAACAAGAGATTTGGACATAGTTACTTCCTTAGTGACTCGAGGTGATCCTTTTGCACAGATTTGGAGCGATCATGGTGTCTGCAGCTGAGAATGACACAATTTAAGTATTTCTTATATTATGAAACAATAACACATGTATGACAAAAGCCAATATTCGATCCAACTGCCTGTACTTTATGATAAATGTGTCAAATATATCTTAACTCCCTGTAATATTGTTAATGTCGCGTTTCAGAGTCCAAAAATCCACAATATGTTGAACAGACTAAATGTCCTGCACCTCTCAGTATTCACATTTTTACACTCGAAAGCAGCTCTTTTATTGCCGTTTAATGTTATATCTTGAGTTTGGACACGTCATTTCATTATTGCAGCGTCGGCTCAAACGTGTCTGGATGTTTGTGGGAGAAACGGTCGTCCCATCGATTTCAAATGGTCCAAAAGATTTCATAGAGTTTGTTCTATTAAAAAGACAATATTTATACGTTTTTGACCCGGCTAAAGCAAGTTAATCACAATTCATCGATTATTTCTTAAAATGTGCATTAATTTAGTAATATAATAATTGTTTTCTGGCCTTCCAAACATGTCGTGTGACGAGAAAAGAGGTTTTAAGGATCAGACAGAGAAGGAATTGCACCAAAATGACGCAGGAAAGGTGTTAATTTATCGTTTTTTAATGATAAATTTGCTCGATCAATCTGCAAAAATGGTTCGATCTCCGTCAAATTTGGCGTAAATGTCATATTCAGCGGCCGTTTGCAATCGCATTGATCGATCGAAAGCAGAATAATCCTCAGTCTGAGCCGTAAATAAAGAGCGTTGCCCGATTATTAAGGTGGATCTTCGTCTTTGCGGTGCAGAGCGTCTTCGTCGTGCTGCGGATCTGGTTCCTGGCCGGTCGGTGCTTCAGACAGAGCCACATGGAGGGTCCTGGGACGCAGAGGGGAGTGAGGGGTCCGTTTTGACTCCTATGAACCGCTCCTCTGCCCCGCCGCCTTGTCTCCCGTCCCGCAATCGTGAACTCAGGCAGGCCCCTCCCCCCACACACACACACACACACACACACACGACGCTTCGAGAGTCCGAGCCCGCGGACCCTCGCGCCCCCGTTTTCCCCATGGGAAATTTGTGACATTAACTGTAGCACACGTTTGCCATATGATAACCCCCTTTAGCGTTAGGAATCAAAAAGATATTGTACGTATGATGAATGATGTGTAACAGGAGCCGGGCGGGAAGACGTTTTTTTTCTCTGTGGTGCGTAAACTGTCGTGAACTCATTTTGCACACGCGCTTCAGGTACAGGACACGCCCGCATTTCCACTGCTGCACGCGAACCCGGAGCCAGAGCCCGGACTAAACCCCCCGGGGGCCGGGCCCGGACTGAACCCCCCGGGGGCCGGGCCCGGACTGAACCCGAGGGCGTGTACAAATGGACCACATTATACCCTGAAGGCCCTCTTTTTGCCGAGACCTCTTTTCCCGCCGAGATGAGCTTGTGAGACACGCCCACTTTCCAGACGACTTCGACCGACCTCCCCGCGTCTACTTTTAATTGTGTGTTTCGGCTTAACGAAATGTATAATCCACTTTAGACAATACGGCGTTTCAAAAATGCATTAGTACATTCATTTTACTTTTAATTCACTCGTGACTTTGACCTTTGTCAGACATGAGTCCTTCTGTTGATGACTTGAGACTTGACTTGATTAAATGGACTGAGACTCGGACTTGATTTGGACTCTACGCCTTGAGACTAGTCGATATTGCCCCACAAAAAAGAAAGAATTCGTGATCAGAAGACACTGTTCTCTTTACAGTCGATTTACTTCACTTTATTCGTGACCTTGACTCTTTTAAGCAGGACCGTTGACAAAAAAAATCATATAAAGAGACTCGAGTCGGACTCAAAGCCAAAACAGTTGAGACCCACTCGAGCCCTGCAAACCCCGGACTTCCACCTCCGAATAATACGATGAACCAAACGAAGCGACGTTCCGTACTGCACCGGAATCAACGAATCACCATCGATATGTAAAAACTTCAAAATGGCCGACATGCAGCGTTCTCAAAGCAACGTTAGAAAGTCTCAGCGGGAAAGAGGTCCGCGCGGTGAACGTGACGTAAACTTGAATTCTCTTGTTTCCTGAAAAGAGAAAAAAAATGCCATGAAATCTTTGTGTTGTCGATAATAAGACACTATTTATCTGATGTAGCCGGTCAAAAAGGTACGACGGAACTTTATAGATGACATATTTTAGACACTTCACGTTTCCCACACATATATTTAAGAGGTGCTATAAACAGAGAAGATAAACTATGTATGAGAGTAATTATTTTTCACGATCCCGGATTATGCAAATGCGGAGTTGGTTTGGTCGAAATCCCGTCACTTTATGCTGAACGTGCACAAAAGTTTCTGTCTGGATGTGAAAGGAAAAAAAAAAAGAGGACTGTCGTGGGACGCGATCGCCGTCGCGTCGACCAATCGCCAAGGCTGATCCGAGACCCGGACGACGACAGCCAATGGGTTGCGTTTGTTACAAAACGTCGCAGGAGGCAGATTTGTCGACCGAGTTTATGGTTAATATCTCTGTAATTACCGGGACTAGCCACATGAAACGAAAACTGGCACAAAGTCCAAGGCCGCCTCTATCAATAAAAATGAAATGTGTTTAATTTTATCCGTCGTTACGGTGTAAGGACGTGGCGGCGTTGCGGAGACGTCCCAGCGCGACCACACAGGCGATTTAGCATGTGCGGAACCCAATTCTAACCAAAACCGTGAGATATTTGTGACTTTTCCGCTCGGTTTCGTCATTCAAAAACGACGCATTGCGTTTAGAGTTAAACAGGCCTGCAAAATCTGTCAAATTCTATAGTTTGTCTTTAACGCAGCCCCGTCTCAGAAGCTGATTTAACAACAGGCCGACGAAGCTAAACGTCTCTAAACCTATCGTCCCGTCGTCCGTTTCCGCTCTCGGTTCCCCCTTTCCCTCCTCGACGCTGGGCGTGAGATGGGAGCGTGTGAACGGCATAGTCACGGTCACATTTCACTGTCTTGTTTCGATGTAACCGCTTCACCGTTCGTTACAGTAATTCTCCGTTCATTCGAAAGAGCCGTCTGATGCTATGACACTTGTAGCTGTCACTCTTGGTGCTTGGCTTATGCTTCATTGTCTTAATATTCCAAAATAAAACTGTTAAGTGTAATCTACACTGGCCCTAAACATCAGTCTGAGTCCGTCTCTTTATTGTGATGTGTATTTTGCTCTCTCCATCATGAGTTTGTGGTAAAGAAAACAGAGTATTACAATATATACATAGTTATTAGAGTTTGTAGTGATTTCGGATCGTATATTTTGGGGAAAACTAAAATCTGCCTCTCTGGATCATAATATTGGCCTAAAAATAACAAATAAAACACAAAACACAACATATTTGTTGATTTCTGGTACTTCTTGCTGGGTCTCAAAGGGCGTTCTCTACAGGCCTTTAATGGAGATGTGGGAGGGCAAGTCCAATGCGTACCGTATCCGTGGAGACGCAATTGCCTTGCCACAGTGTTGGCACTAAACTCCTCGAGCGCCACGGAACACGAGCAGTGAAATAATAGCAATAAAATACCTCTAATTCAAGTCTGTTTCAGGCCAATAACATCAGAAAAGTTACATCCTTTAATCTGCAGATTGTTATTGTTCAACAGGCTCAGGTGATCGTTCATTTCAGTCTTGTAACTTTTTCTCATTTCGGGCGACATTTTAAGGACTTTTTAACATTCCAAGAGTATAATAAACTATGTATTTGCATCACATACAACAAAGTGTTTCACATTCAGAGGAGACAACAATGGCTAGTCTAATATATTGAAATTAAACTATATTTAGCTTTTTTTGGCAATTAAATAAATAATAAAAAATATATATATTTTTTTTAATTCAATTATATTTTGCTTCTTTTTTATTTTTTTACAATAAAATAAATAATAAATACAAAAATGATTTTTTTTAAAATCATCTATTTTTTTCTTTCCTAAACTATATTTTGCTTTTATTTATTTATGTATTTACAAAAATATAAATAAATACAAAAATAAATTAAAAATAAAGAATCATTTTCTTTATTTCTTTATTTTTTTTTAATACATTAAAGAAAATGATTAAAATTGCTAGGGCCACCACAGTCTCACCACTGTAGGAACCATTATTTCACCATTGTCACAGACGTAGCTCTAGAGTGCCACACACCAGTTCTAAACCCATACTCTACCCACACTGTTCCAGAGAAAGAATATACCGTATTTTCTAGACAATAAGTTGCACCTTTTTTCATAATTTTGGCTGGGGTGCGATTTAAACTTATATTTATACTTATATACTTATACTCCAGTGCGACTTATATATGTTTTTTTCTTCTCTATTATACATTTTTTGGCTGGTGCGACTTATACTCCGGAAAATACGGTAACTTTATTCTCAGAGCTCACCATCAAATACAAAATATGCAACATGATCAAATGTTCATTATATCAGTAAAATGCCAACGAAATTGTCCTTCGATACAACTCAATCCATGCACATTATACTGTCTGTATACAGTTCTGTTGATGCATTATTAGTTTAGCCATTACGTGTATATCGTGTAAAATGATACCAACTCTAAGAATGTCATACAGCGAATTTGAAAGTATGTCAGAAGAGTAAACTGGCCTCGATTGCTTAATGTCGACCCGTCTCCGCGTGTCGTTTCAGGGACAGTTCCTCTTTTGAGAGTCACAGTTATACATTTGTTCATTTAAATCATGTATAAATAGCGCGCGGGTTATCATGTTTGCTCCGCTCGGCTAGTTGTGAATAATTGAGGCTGCCCCAGAGGAAGGTAAAGCAGAGTTTAATGACTCAGATGATTTTACAATGAATGCAAGATAATGAAGTGTACCGAAGCGAGAATCAAGAAGAACATGGGCTGAATACTAAATATGAATAAGATTTGAACTCAAAATATTGGTTTGAAATTTAAAAATGATTCTGTTTTGTAATGGGTTTTATAACAGTGCAATTGAGGTGAATCTACAAAACAAAGATAATAGTCAGGAGGGTCAAACTGACTACACTGAAGAAAACATCTAAATTAGGCTTAATGACTTAGGGATATGTGCTGAATTTGGAATATGTGCTTTCATGACTATTTGGGGTACAATTTGGTAATAGCTACACGTTAATTTGCCTTAACAAACCACAAAAAACGATTTAACTCATAATGAACATACTGTAATAAGCATGATGCAGGCGTAGTAACAACTTGATTAAGATTAGGTGTTGGGTTAAGTCGTCAGCCTGAATCCTTATTAATAAACAAGTCATTCACTATGATAAAGTCTTTGTTCATGCGTTACTGAGGCAGGAACAAGTGTAGTTATCATAAAGTTTACCCTTTTTTGTGACTTAAAAGTGCCTTTTTGGAGGGTCCGCCACCCGTTTGTCTCCACAGCATGGCATTAAACGTACAGTATTTATCTGAATGAGAAGGAGCAGGTGCCACGCCCGGAGCAGGTAACAATTCAGAGGAAAATACAACATTAAAAAGAAATAAAGTAACCCAAAGAATAAACCTTTTTTTGTTTCAATGTATATTTTTGTCTTGTTTCTGGGACTTTTTCTGTATTTTTTGTTTGTTTGCTTGTTTTTGGTGCAGGTTTGCAGTCCAAAAGTCTCAAAGGCAGAACTTTAAATCAAAATCACCCTAAAAAACAAGAAAAGTTGACTTTCTTTCTTTTAAATCAATCATAAAACAATTTGCTTTGGCTCAACGTGGAACAATTAAATGAAATAAGATGACACGAAACATTCAAACAATAAGGTTTTCAAACACATGCAACCAGAAGTCATTCATCTCATCGCTTGAATACATTGTGCAGAGTTCAGTGACAGCACATCAAAGTCCTGGTCCTGGTCCCCTCACGAGCGCCTCTGGTGTCGTCATGGCGACCGCTATCGTCCCGGGCCGCTCCCGTCTGCGGCTCTATCTGCCTCCGCCACATTGAGGACACGCGTGTACTTGGCGTGCGCTTCAGAGACGAGCGTCAGATAAGAAGCATCTGAGCCTGGAAACAGAGAGTCGGTTTATAATCAGCGTTCACACACAATTACCACCAATAATGCACTTCCATAGTTGTGTTCTTAACCCCGTTTCATCTTCTACGACCTGCACGAAATGAACAGCATATTTCCTCCACAAAAGAGTCGAACATGTTTTAAAAAAAAGGTGAAATAATCAACGTTATTATTGATTTAAAAGTGCATAATTGGGTTGTTTCTGTGTTGTAATTGTGTCTGAAAGAGTGCTTTACATTGAGAGTAGAATAAATATGTCTGATTTACCATATTTTCCGGACTATAAGTGGCATCGGAGTATAAGTCGCACCAGCCAAAAAATGCATAATAGAGAAGAAAAACATATATAAGTTGCACTGAAGTATGAAATGCGGAAAGTGTGAAAATAACAAATAATATCACATATAAGTTGCTCCAGAGTATAAGTTTATAAGTATAAGTCGCACCCCATCCATTGTTACTCAAATAACCTTAATAATTATCTCACTATAGCAAAAACGGTGTCATTATTTGTGCTGTAGTGTTCTTCAAAGCCATCTACATGACTGTAATTGTCTTAAAAACTGCAAAAGTTCATTTGAAAGGGTTTACAATGGTCCAAACGTACTTCTCACTTTCCCCGACGCATTCCAAGCGTCCTAATTATTCGTCGCGACCAGTTTATACGCGGTTTTCCACAACTTTCAGAGACCAGAACTGGAGTTTTGTGTTCACTGTAATGAGGTGTTGCCAGCGCCGCGGAATCGGGCGGCTTTTTAAGAGCTGACGCCACGGGTCACCAGCATTGTTCTGCGAGTTGGGCCAGAGCAATTTCCCACATAAAAGGTATCAATTTTAGAATAAACCTAATGATAGTCCTGAATTTCTGAGACAAATCTTCAAATCCAATGCCAGCCGTGCTTCGTGGAGCTTAGTGGAGATTCGTGGAGCGTCGTGGAACTGCGTTTAGCTTCTTGGAGCTGCGTTTAGAGCTTCGCGGAGCTGCGTTTAGCTTTGCGCGTTGAGCTGCGTTTAGCTTCGTGGAGCTGCGTTTAGCTTCGTGGAGCTGTGTTTAGCTTCTTGGAGCTGCGTTTAGCTGCGTTTAGCTTCGCGGAGCTGCGTTTAGAGCTTCGCGGAGCTGCGTTTAGCTTTGCGCGTTGAGCTGCGTTTAGCTTCGTGGAGCTGCGTTTAGCTTCGTGGAGCTGCGTTTAGCTGCGTGGAGCAGGATTTAACTACGTGGAGCTTCTATTTGAGCGCGCGAGAGATGAAAAGCAGGTTTATGTCACCAGAAAAGTGCTACTTTGATAAATATGTGAATAATACAGCTGCACTGCATGTTCCGTGGGTTCTGGGGGCAGAAGGTCCTGCGCGGCGGGTTCGGCTGCTGGCAACCCTGCGGTAATGCTAACAACAACAACTAGCATGCTAACAGTGCTGCCGGCATTATTCCTGGTTTGCGCACAATATAAACACTGAACAATTAGATGCAGACAGCGCACATTGGTCTGATTCTGATCCCGCAAGCTGCTTTTACAATACAACTGTTCTACGGCAAAACAAATGTAACTTTATTACATGAAAAATTGCCCTGGAAAACACTACGACCGAAAAGTTGTGCGAGAAGTTTTCTCACACAGCACTTAATGTTCTCAGTGTGCTACGACGACCACTTTGGGAATCACATTGGCATGGTTTGTTTTTATTTTTAACTTTTACTGTAACGCTTAATGGCCGCCGGGAGGTTCGTTTTATGGCCCCAATTTCTGCCTCTATCCACATTTGGGGGTTAAAAAAAAAGTTTGGCTCTTGTCTATACCCCCGTGTTCTGAGCGCTCACGGGCAGGGGGCGGGCAGCGGGCGGGCAGGGGGCGGGCAGCGGGTGGGCAGGGGGCGGGGTAGCGGGCGGGCAGCAAGGCCAAGTCTGCCGTGGCTGACCTCCAGGCGGCCTTTCCTGATCGGTACGGGCAGCAGCATCAATATTTCAGACATATTCGGAGCAGAGATATATATCCGGCCGACTATAGCCTACATTACTCCCGCTGTCGAAGTCTAACGCGATTGGTGGATGGGGCTGAAGAGGGCGGGGTTTGGTGCAAGGATCAGTATTTTGCGATGGATGTTGTTGAATCCACTGTACTGATTTATACGTCATTAAAGAAGCCAGGTACCACTTTATATTATAACTATACTTTAATTAGCCTTAATAAAGCATGAAGAAGACTTAATTCACAATGAACAAATTGCTTATTAAGAAGGATTCAGGCTTTGTAACTATTTCATTAAGGGGTTAGGGTTAATACGGTTAAGGTTAATCGCATAATAGGGTTAGGGCGTTAAATATAGTTGCTACGTCTGAATAATTCCTGATAAACTGAAGACAATAAGCTCCTTGAAATTCAAAACGAGGATGGAACCTGACTTCTAACAATACTTTAACGCATTCGTCTTTTACAGGAATTTTCCAGACGCTCAAAAGTCGCTTCACAAACGAACGCGTTATTCAGCCCTGGTTAAGCAAAATAAACGGATGGTTATATTCTGCGCTCAGGTTAGGATCAGGGTGTAGGTTTAGGAGCATGAAGAGCTAGTCCCGCCCCCACAACGAAATGCTGATGGTTTTACCCGTTTGGAGAGTTGAACGCATCTTTTCTTGGTGCGTGAAGCACTTTGAATTACCCCGTGAACAAACTGCGCTCTACAAAATAAACCTGCCTTGCACCTTTTGATAGTCAATCGCCACCAACAACTCATTCAAGTGTTTTGCCTAAGGACACAGCGGCAGCACTGGTCCCAGGACTAGACCCTGACCAAGAAAACACATTTTGCCGACTAACATATGGACACAAAAGCTCTATCGTGAACCGGATTACATCATGTTAGCCTTCGAAACGCTCTTTAACGGCGTCGAACCAATGAAGACGCGGCCCATTGATACATTTGAATGGTACGGAGCCTTGGTTCTATGTGCTCCTGCGGCGTCCTGTACGTTTGAACCACATGTGAACCCTCGGCATCTGGCCACGCCCCCTGTATTCCTCTGGTCTGGCAGCGGCTGTGGAAACTTCAGCCGGGCATGTCCCGTTAAGTCCTCTGCCCCCCCGCCTCTTCCATATTCCTCATTCTCAAACTTACAGTAGTGCTGTTCCTGGATTAGACGGCACTTTTAGAATACGTGTTCTGCAAATGAGAGCGTCTGCACGGCCATTCAAATCACGGTTTCTATAAACGTTAATAATACTCATCATTTAAAGTGGGTTACAGTTAATTGAGTAACCAGTAGATTAATTGTTCTTCTCAAGAGTCTATTCAAGACACCATATTACATCTATTTAATATATTTGACATTGTAACGATACTCTTGAGTAAAGGTTTTGGTTCCGTTGAGTGGCCAGTTTCAATATTTTGTTGTATTTTGGAGCAAAATTTTAACATTTTTACCATTTTAATTTGTATTTCCCGCCTCTAACACGGTTTGTTTTCACCCAAAAGGGGGCGTGGCCGTAGCGCTAGCCCAAAAGTACCCGTAAGCCCAGAGACATCTGTACAAAGATATCATTTCCTGTAGATATTCTGTAAAATGCATGGACTGTATTTTTACTTCTTACGTAACAAAGCAACATGACGAGACAAATGTATCACAGGATTTTAAAACTCCATGTGATGCGGTTGCCAGGTAACCATTGTCACAGCCAATTATTTTCAACAACAATAACATCCCACTTGACTTTAAAAGTACGTACCGTATTTTCGTATATTCGCAGTTAACTTCAAAACGAACAAACTAACTTGGTATAAATGGGCCGGTAACACTTTATGATAACATTGTAGAAAAAGCTTCAGTTGTAGTCATCTGGACTCAGTTAGAAAAAACAGACGTTTCGACTCTCATCCAAGAGTCATTGTCAATAAAAGAATTTAGATCGAGAACTCCGATATTAATACTGTTCTGTGGTAAGACCCGCCCATTGGGAGGAGCCTTCCTGAAGTAGAAAGAGTTGTTTGTTACAACAGAAACTTACCCTCTTGGTATCTACCGAGCCTATTCAACCCTTTAATGGGCTATTAGTCTCCCCTTTGTCTTTGTGAGACCCTGGCTCTCCCACCCTGAGTACCTGATTAACATCTAAATGTCCTGGTACTGGTCCTCTAACTCTCCAGGGGTTCAGTATACCATTGTAGACTACAGGAAGGTTGAACCTTAGCCCTCTGTTTCTGTTTAAAGAAGGTCTTTCTTTTTTAACAAAAATAGCTTCCTTGACTCCTCTTTCAAACCATCTTTTCTCCCTGCTTAAAACCTTCACCTCACCGTCTTCAAACGAGTGATTAGAGGCTTCAAGATGGAGATGCACGGCACTCTGAGGTCCTGAACTTGTATTTCTTCTGTGCTGATAAAGCCTCTTGTGTAGAGGCTGTTTAGTCTCACTATGTAACGTTCTTTACAGCTTTCTTCACTGCATTGGATCGAATAAACTACATTGCTCTGTTTTTGAGTCGGCAACTTGTCCTTAGGATGAACCAGTTTTTGTCTTAAAGTGTTTCCTGGTTTAAAATAAACAGGGACTTCATGTTGTCAAAAAATTCTCTGCTGTTTTTCCGACAGGCCATTGAACCTTAGCCGGAGGTCCAAGGTTCAATCTTCCTGTAGTCTACAATTGTATACTGAACCCCTGGAGAGTTAGAGGACCAGTACCAGGACATTTAGATGCTAATCAGGTACTCAGGGTGGGTGAGCCAGGGTCTCTCAAAGACAAAGGGGAGACTAATAGCCCATTAAAGGGTTGAATAGGCTCAGTAGATACAAAGAGGGTAAGTTTCTGTTGAAACAAACAACTCTTTCCACTTCAGGAAGGCTCCTCCCAATGGGCTGGACCACTGAATAGTATAAATATCGGAGTTCTCGACCTAAATTCTTTTATTGACAATGACTCTTGGATGAGAGTCGAAACGTCTATTTTTTCTAACTGAGTCCAGATGACTACAACTGAAGCTTTTTCTACTATGGAACACGCCTGGACGAATGAGGGATTACACCGACACTTTATAATAAATTATTTATAACGTAGTTCTGCCTTATTACAGCATAACCAGTAAGAATTATTCAAGCTTACTAATTACTCAATCAACACTCTAATTTAGGGTTAAACTATAACCTTTATACTGTAGTTACTAAGCCTGAATCATGTTTATTACAGTTTATTGAGAATTACGTCTTTGTTCATGCTTTGAAACGGCAAAATAATATTACAAACCTCGTCAATCTGCAGCTCTGAAACAACAAATTATAGGCTACTTAAACTTAAATAAATACTTTAAAAAAGACCTTGCATCTACAGTTACTCATTCAACTTTATTATTTGGATTATTACCGGGGCTCATTTATCTTTCTCAGCGTTGTTTCCAAGCGTTCCCTCGGCTCGTGTCCTTATCCCCGGCACACGGTGCTCAGAGTTTGGCTGTCCTCTGCTTAAACCCTGTTCTTCTCTTACCTCCTCAGACTCGCTGCGGAAAACTCTGTCAAACCCGTGTGTTTATGGAGTCCTGACAAATTCCTTCCCCTTCTTTTCGCTGCCGTTACGTCGCAGGCTTTGACATGTGCGCATTATATTTAATCCTTAGTTCCCGTCGCGGACGCGTTTGCACCGCTTCGGGAGCCAGAAGGTCCTTGCGGCGGGGCTATATTTTTTTACGGCTTTGTAATTGGCGATGGGAATACGCCGGTCACTCGCTTATTAATATGGATACTCAAAAGCTTGTCCATTGACGTTAGGGGCAAGAGAAACATAAAGCCGGGTTCTGTTTTAGCGTTCACTTGACCTATTTGCACCAGGCACCATTTAAAGGAAAGTAAAATGCGATCGTGACCAAATGACGACCTCTGAGGCTAAAAATTACACGTGTTCGGTGCCAAAACCTCCTAAAAAGCTCCCCGAAGACCTGTTTTATATTTTCCAACTGGCAAACAGAGTAGAACCAGAAATACATGCAGAACATGGGAAACGCTACCTGGATGATTCAACGAGAACACGGGTCGACTTCCATTCACAATCGGGCCGTTTATCTTGCAATTAAAGGTGCACAGCGTACCTTTTATTCCGTGGGGATGTCAATGCTTTGCCTGAAAGGTTCCACAGTACAGCAGGTGACCCCGACCCGCATTTTGAGCACGAAAACACCGAAAAGAACCACTAGATCGATGCGTTAAATGACATACTGTGGGAAAAGGCCGAATGTAATCCCTCTTTTGTCCAGGAGGAGTCCATGTAGTCGTCATTGTTTTTCAAATGGAGATGTTTCGACCGTCAAATATTGAATGAGGTACTTTACAGCTATGAGGTAGAGGTAGCCAGACCTCAAGAGAGACTTGTAAACAAGGATAGGCCAGGTTTCAGTAAAATACTCTTTTAGCAGAAACAATTTCAACTTGCAGATGGAAGTCAAGCAAGAGCAAGACCTTTAATGGTCCAAGAACCAAAATACCCCCACAAAAGCTAAGAGCACACGATAATATAGTAATTATCGTGCCATTTCGAAGGACGGTGACTCTCTTCATGCACTGAACTTGCGTTGTTGTGTCTTCAAATGCCCCTGCAGCTGCTAAACTAATTTAAAGTTATGTATGAATAGAATTGCAGTGCCATTTTCGATTTTTTCCTGCAGCAATTTCACTCCCTTTACGCATTAAGGAGAGACAGTAACTTGAACCTTCTGTAGCCGTAAGCCGCCGCACAGACCCGATACGGTGAAGCATCATTGCAAATCCGTGTCATATTTGTCACGGTGTAAACATTATTGGATTCGGATCTGTTTGCAGCTGAGAGCGATTTCGTTGAGCTCTGCAGAAAACGCCGCTTTGTAAAACACAATGAGCCCTCGGAATTGGAAATGCTGTGGTCGGTTCAGCCAGTAATAAAAACTATATTTGTTAATAATGCTCCCCACATGGATCCAGGGAAGCCAGAGTAAAGCACGGACAATGAAACGCATCAGTCAAGCAACAATAATAAAGGCTCAAGAAGTGACTGTGGCTAAGTTTGACCAAAGATTATGCAGCGCGCCGGGGGAGTCCTCGGGAAACAATGGGAGGCCTTTTAGTATGTAGACAAAATAAAAATCAACATTTATATTGGCCTCTCTCTGTGTTGTTTGAAAGACAAGACTTTATAGACTCGATCGGCTTAAGAAGTGCTGTTGCAAACTGTGTCAGGAGTTGTGTTTCCCACCGTGAAATCATGTCATTGCTACAGATTTGCATCGATAATCACAATCTTGTGTCCTTGGGCCCTAAGCACAAATGTAGCCTTGCCAACAGCTTCAAAGTCCTCCAAATAGGGCTGTAGGTCTTTAGTCATTTCAAACTTTTTTTAAAAATGTATATAATTACATTTAAGTATTTATTCTTATTCTATTTTTATCAATTGTATTAATTGTATTTTATTTATTTTACAACTCGTCGCAGGGCCAACACAGAGACATAGACATTACAGACAGCCATTCTCTCTCACATTCATTCACTTCAGGGCCAATTTAGAGTCACCAATTCTACCTAACACATGCATGTCTTTGGACGGTGGGAGGAGCCGAAGAACCCGGAGAGAACCCACGGTAACACGGGGAGGACATATTTATTTTATTTATTTTATTTTATTTATTTTATTTATTTTATTTATTTTATTTATTTTATTTATTTTATTTATTTTATTTATTTTATTTATTTTATTTATTTTATTTATTTTTCATAATACATAGAACAGAGAAACACAACTAAATAGTGCAGGAAACACTCAACAACAACAACAACAACAACAACAAAAAGACATCAAAAGAAAAAGAAGGCACACATGCCCCATTTGGTCCAAAGTCTTTCAAATATGTCCATTTTTAAATTACGCAATCCTTTCCATTTTGTGCAGTTTGTGTCATCCATTTTTTCATGATGGCCTCTTGTGATAGTATGGTCCAGAGGTATCCATTTATTGTATCCATGAGGCCCAAATACACAGTTCTGAACTGCGATACTTTGTTGATCTCAGTCACAAGATGGGTCACCTGGCAACCAATATAATAATAATAATAATAATAATAACTTTTATTTATATAGCGCTTTTCAGTGACCCAAAGACGCTGAACATAATAAAAAAGGGGGGGTATTTACAGACAGGGGGGACAACACGTACAGAACACATTAATATACAGATAAAATGAACAAGACAGAAGAAGTAGAGAGAAAAAGATGGGGCTGTAACAGGGGGTAGAAGAGTAGGCAATGGGGTAGAGGAGGCTAGGGGTAGGGGAGGTCATAGGCTTGGGTGAAGAGGTATGTATTTAGGCGGGATTTGAATGTTGTGAGTGAGGGAGAGTGGCGGACAGGTTGGGGGAGGGAGTTCCAGAGTCGGGGTGCTGTTCGGGAGAATGCTCTGTCGCCAAAAGTTTTGAGTCGGGATGTTGGTGCAGTCAGGGTGAGAGAGGAGGAGGATCGGAGAGCTCGGGTGGGGCGGTGGGGGATGAGGAGGTCAGACAGGTAGGGGGGGGCAAGGTGGTGAAGAGCTTTGAAGGTGAGGAGGAGTATTTTAAAGTTTATGCGCTGCTTGATGGGGAGCCAATGGAGAGAGCGGAGAACGGGAGTGATGTGATCACGGGACCGGGTGTGGGTGAGGAGGTGGGCAGCGGAGTTTTGGACCATTTGGAGTCTGTGGAGGGAATGGGAGGAGATGCCAGTGAGGAGGGAGTTGCAGTAGTCAAGGCGGGAGGAGATGAAGGCGTGGATGAGGGATTCAGCAGCGGGGAGGGTGAGGCAGTGTCGGATTTTGGCGATGCGGCGGAGGTGGAAGTATGAGGTCTTGACGATGTGGCTGACATGGGGAGTGAAGGAGAGGGTGGGGTCCATGATGACACCGAGATTGCGTACCAGGGTAGAGGGGGTGATGGTCGAGGTGTCGATGCTGAGTGAAAAGGGACCAGTTTTATTGAGAGTGGATTTGGTGCCAATGAGGAGGAGCTCTGTTTTGTCACTGTTCAGTTTGAGGAAGTTGAGAGTGAGCCATGATTTTATTGTAGAGATGCAGGTTTCGATGTGGCTGAGGGGAGGGTTTTGGGTGGATTTGGTGGTGAGGTATATCTGGGTGTCGTCAGCGTAGCAGTGAAAGTCCAGGTTGAGTTGGCGGAGGATGTGACCAAGGGGGAAGATGTAGCAGATGAAGAGGAGGGGGCCGAGGACTGAGCCCTGGGGGACCCCCTGCGTTACTGGGGAGAGGGTGGATGAGTGACCGGAGAGGGAAATGAACTCTTGCCTGTTGGTGAGGTAGGATGTGAGCCAGTCAAGTGCAGAGCCCTCAACACCCAGTTGGCGCAGCCTTTGTAGGAGGATGGAATGGTTTATAGTGTCAAAGGCTGCGCTGAGGTTAACTTATGTTAACTTGTACTAAGTTAGACTTGTACTAAGTCTACTTGTACCCATTTCCTCATAGGGTTAGGACTTTTCAAAAAATTCTGTTTAAATGTTCAACAGTGGCTAAAATAGCTACGAGGTAATTAATGTCCATAACAGGTTTGATTTCTGTCCAAAAATGTTTTAATATCTTAACATTTCAGATAAGATTATATATCTTGTGGTTGTTAGTTACCACTGAGCAGACATTCTTACTTGTATTATTAATTTTGGAAAGTCTCTTGGAAAGTGATTAAATGATTGGTGGTCACTGTTGAGCTTCATTGGGTTTGCGTCACTCCCGCAGGCTTAAAACCCTTTGCCAACACTTCAATATATCATTCGTTGGCCAGCATTTTGCCTCATTAATAACTCACCGATTCTTGCTGCTTTATGGACAATATACTCCCCAGTTCCATCTTTGCACGCATGTTACCTTCTTACAGTTCCTGGAGCCAGTCGGACCTCCACAAAGCGCCTGGCTCTTGTGTTAAAGTGTGGACGTGTTTTATTTTCCGCGCTACATCTGGCCTCACGTGCCTCTCGCTGTTTGCACACCGCTGACATGTTTTATTGGACTCTGCTCTGGTCCTGTGTAATTCTGTCGTCAGGAGATAAAGCTCGTACTACATGAGCCGCTTCTTCACATCCGCCACAAAAGATATAGAAAATGCTGACTCCACAAAGCTGAGCCTGGATCCTCAGAAGGGGTCGAGGTCTTCAGCGAGCACAAGAGACAAAAAGGGAAAGCTGATTGTGAACCTTCCACTACATCGGACTAAATCATCATCACTCTGCATAATGTACTGTACTTTCCCATTCATGCTATTGGATGACCACAGAGACCTCCCTGACAGCTCCTCATACACTCCACACACATGGAGCATTAACTGAAGTACACCTGGACTTGAACAGGACCAAATAAAGTCTGGACTAAACAGGGCTCAAATCACCACATTTCAGTGTAAACTAAAGCTGCAAAGATTGATTATAATAAATGGAATTAATTGGAATTAATTGTGATTAGTTGATTAAATTACATTAACTTCTGCTTCGAGAACAGTGTGACGGTGCAGTGTTTTCCAAGGCTTAGAGGAGGAAGTGTCTGGGGAGGAGGAAGTCTGGGAGTCCCTGGTTAGACTGCTGCCCCCGCGACCCGGATAAAGCGGTAGAAGATGGATGGATGATATTAAATAATACTATTATTATCCAGAGTATATAGACTCTAAATCCAAAGACATGCCAAATTACTTCTATTTAGTTCTAATATTCATCAATAATACACGCCATAATTCAAACATTTTATTTACAATGTTGGGCCCCGCTTGGGCTCTCAACAGAGTGAAGAGAACCAAGAAGCAGGACAAAAGGGAAACTGAACAGAGAAGGAAGGGTGTTTCTATCCCTTATGTGTCTGGCCTGTCGGAAAAACTGCAGAGAATTTTTAGACAACACGAAGTCCCTGTTTATTTTAAACCAGGAAACACTTTAAGACAAAAACTGGTTCATACTAAGGACAAGTTGCCGACTCAAAAACAGAGCAATGTAGTTTATTCGATCCAATGCAGTGAAGAAAGCTGTAAAGAACGGTACATAGTGAGACTAAACAGCCTCTACACAAGAGGCTTTATCAGCACAGAAGAAATACAAGTTCAGGACCTCAGAGTGCCGTGCATCTCCATCTTGAAGCCTCTAATCACTCGTTTGAAGACGGTGAGGTGAAGGTTTTAAGCAGGGAGAAAAGATGGTTTGAAAGAGGAGTCAAGGAAGCTATTTTTGTTAAAAAAGAAAGACCTTCTTTAAACAGAAATGGAGGGCTAAGGTTTAATCTTCCTGTTATTTATAATGGGTTACTGAACCCCTGGAAAGGTAGAGGACCAGGACCAGGACATTTAGATGCTAATCAGGTACTCAGGGTGGTTGAGCCAGGGTCTCACAAAGACAAAGAGGATTCTAATAGCCCATTAAGATTCTGAATAGGCTAGCTCGGTAGATACAAGGGGGAAGTTTCTGTTGAAACAAACAACTCTTTCTACTTCAGGAAGGCTCCGCCCAATGGGCGGGTCTTACCACAGAACAGTATTAATATCGGAGTTCTCGATCTAAATTCTTTTATTGACAATGACTCTTGGATGAGAGTCGAAACGTCTATTTTTTCTAACTGAGTCCAGATGACTACAACTGAAGCTTTTTCTACTATGGAACACGCCTGGACGAATGAGGGATTACACCCATCGTGTCATAAATAACTGTGTATTTGCAGGTGTGTATTGTGCAGGTGTGTATTTGCAGGTGTGTATTTGCAGGTGTGTATTGTGCAGGTGTGTATTGTGCAGGTGTGTATTTGCAGGTGTGTATTGTGCAGGTGTGTATTTTGCAGGTGTGTATTGTGCAGGTGTGTATTGTGCAGGTGTGTATTTGCAGGTGTGTATTGTGCAGGTGTGTATTTGCAGGTGTGTATTATGCAGGTGTGTATTTGCAGGTGTGTATTATGCAGGTGTGTATTGTGCAGGTGTGTATTTGCAGGTGTGTATTGTGCAGGTGTGTATTTGCAGGTGTGTATTATGCAGGTGTGTATTGTGCAGGTGTGTATTTGCAGGTGTGTATTTGCAGGTGTGTATTTTGCAGGTGTGTATTGTGCAGGTGTGTATTTGCAGGTGTGTATTGTGCAGGTGTGTATTGTGCAGGTGTGTATTTGCAGGTGTGTATTGTGCAGGTGTGTATTTGCAGGTGTGTATTTGCAGGTGTGTATTTTGCAGGTGTGTATTGTGCAGGTGTGTATTTGCAGGTGTGTATTATGCAGGTGTGTATTGTGCAGGTGTGTATTTGCAGGTGTGTATTATGCAGGTGTGTATTGTGCAGGTGTGTATTTGCAGGTGTGTATTGTGCAGGTGTGTATTGTGCAGGTGTGTATTTGCAGGTGTGTATTATGCAGGTGTGTATTGTGCAGGTGTGTATTTGCAGTTGTGTATTGTGCAGGTGTGTATTTGCAGGTGTGTATTGTGCAGGTGTGTATTTTGCAGGTGTGTATAATGCAGGTGGGTGTGTATTTGCAGGTGTGTATTATGCAGGTGTGTATTGTGCAGGTGTGTATTTGCAGTTGTGTATTGTGCAGGTGTGTATTTGCAGGTGTGTATTGTGCAGGTGTGTATTTTGCAGGTGTGTATTGTGCAGGTGTGTATTTGCAGGTGTGTATTTGCAGGTGTGTATTGTGCAGGTGTGTATTTGCAGGTGTGTATTTGCAGGTGTGTATTTGCAGGTGTGTATTTGCAGGTGTGTATTATGCAGGTGTGTATTTGCAGGTGTGTATTTGCAGGTGTGTATTTGCAGGTGTCTATTTGCAGGTGTCTATTATGCAGGTGGGTGTGTATTTGCAGGTGTGTATTATGGAGGTGTGTATTGTGCAGGTGTGTATTGTGCAGGTGTGTATTTGCAGGTGTGTATTATGGAGGTGTGTATTGTGCAGGTTGGTGTGTATTTCCATCTGTAGAAACTGGTATGAATTTAACGGATCGTCTTACGAGTTTGTGCCGGAGTTTTGCCACAAGCTTTCCACGCCGCCGCTGTGTCGCTGAGCAAGACACACTGTGGCTCTAGGTCTTGTGTTTAGCGTTGAGCAGGAATATCATCATTTAAATCTGCAAGTTTGACGTTGGCACATTCTTTCCTTTGTGTTTCCTTGACCTTCTGCGTCTCGACACTTCTTTTTCGTCACCGTTTGGATAAGAAAATAGCCCGCTAAAACAAGAGGCGCCCCAGACTATACATTTATCTCACTGTGCATTGTGCCATCGTGCCCAGCCGTAACCGCGGAAACGTGACAGCGACACGTTTGTCCAGAGTTTATGCTTGTTCCCACGTAGACCTCACACAGCAACACATTACCGAGGCTAGAAAAGGTTTGCGCAGTAGACTACACAAACCTCTCCACAAATATACATCGAGGACGCGGCGAAAGGAGCGTCGCATGTTGGAGCTGCGACCTCTGAACCGCGAGTCCTCGGGGGCCAGTTTGGAGGGGTCGGTGTTGACGGAGAGGGCAAGGGTCAACACGGGGTCGCACACGGCCGAGCGTCCCGGGGTTTATGGCTGATAAAAACACTGAGGTCTACAGAGAGAGAGATGAAGGCTTTGTTTGAGGCCGGTTGGTGTTGGACACAACTTCAAAACTGGCTTTTGGTTTCGTTGTATTTTACTGGAAAATATGTTGTTCATGCGCCGGGTTTTTAAAGATTTGTGTTTGAGTGATTGATGAAAAACAAAAGAAAACATCAATACAGACTGGTTTTGTCTTTTGGATTCAGGGCTGCAATAACTACCGTATTTTCCGGACTATAAATCGCTCTGGAGTATAAATCGCACCAGCCAAAAAAATGCATAATAGAGAAGAAAAAAACATATATAAGTCGCACTGGAGTATAAGTGGCATTTTTGCGGAAATTTATTTGATCAAATCCAAGACAAGAACAGACATTTCATCTTGAAATGCAGTTTAAAATATTAACAGATTAGAGAACATGGTGAATAGGTGTACGTATGCTAACGCTAACACCTTCAGCTACATGAGGCACAGACAGAACTGTGGTAAGTGTCTGGTATGTTAACGTAACATATGAACAGTTATTCAGATAACTATAGCATAAAGAACATGCTAACAAGTTTACCAAAGCATCAGTTTTACCCCAAATCACTAAATCCATTGAATTCTTCTTCCTCTGTGTCACTTCTAAACAACTCCACAAACTCCAGAGGTAGAGGAAGTGACGATTCTTCTTCTGCGCCGCTGAGAGCCTAGAGCGCCCTCTTGTGGTTGGTCAGTGTGAAAATAACGAATAATATCACATAAAAGTCTTAATTTTGATCAATTGCTCATCTCAAAAAAACAGTTTGGTCTGAACGGTGCATAATAATGATCGTGCGTGATGTAAAGTTTGTAAACGTGCAGGATTGTAATTATGATGAATGAAAGAGTCTTGTTCAAACACGTTCCTGATTTGACGATATAAAACATATTACAACACATTAGTTTGTTGATGAAGACATTATGCTTTTGGGGGTTTTCAACTATAACTTTACATTGTGCCAAACACAATATTGGTCTAAAACTGATGAATAATAGAAACAGCTCCGTCGACTTCCTGTTTCGAAACTGCAGAACGTCACTGTGGAATTTTACCGTAACAAGCGACAGAGTTTCATTTGTGCGTTTTCGTTATTGAAAAGCGGCAAAGATACATTTTTGAACCGTCCATCTGTGACTCTGTGGCGCGGAGTCTTCACTTTTGGAATATTCGCAAGGTAAATGCGAAGCAAAGGGGCGGAGATAGGAGGTAGATGAAAACGCTCGAGCCTTGAATGTAGCGCAACACAGAAACTCTCAAACACGCACAAATTAATCAAACAAAATACAGTTCTGAGTGAAGAGCGAACGTTGTTAAAACATGGTAAAAGCTCATAAAAGTTGTGTGTTTTGCTTAAATAATAGTTTAATCTGTCAGAAAGTTGTGTTCCAAGGGTAAAAACTGGTCTCGTATCAATCTTGTGTCAATTTTTTAGCATTTATAACTCAGATAGACCCTTTTTAGAGCCACTTCTTGTCATAATAATAAAAAAAAACCTCTACAATCTGTTTCTGCGAACGACTTCACTCGCCGTCGACCGCAAACACCCGACGACAAGTCAACACTTTTCACTCATAGTCGGCCTTTTGTATCCCAAATTAAACCGGGCGCGCTATTTAATGACATATTTGTCGAACGGGTGGGCTTCCTGCAGGTGAGGCGAGCGGGGGGCCGTCGCACAGAGCCCGTCTTTGAGTGCGCCCAGAGGTGGACAGGAAATAACAGAAACTTTGGGGCTAAAAATAGAGTCGTTGTTGAGGGAGAATAGGGTCCGGGAGGCGGCTACGACAAATATTATTTCAATTAAACGTCCAAAACCGCGGCCTGTTCTCGGGGGGGCGGAGCATGAGGGGAGGCGACGGAGGCGTGGATGGGCGGGGGAGTGGACGATTACATTATCTTCAAATTAAACTCACAGCGGAGACTTTTAACTCTCGAGAAACATCAATATTTAAGACAAAAATATTAAATGTCACTCTGCAATCCCAGTTCAGTCACTTAAAGGGCCAGGACAGGTTTTTACGATTGTCTAATTTTGACTTTATTTGGTGTATTTATACTTGTTGTACATTTAAATGATAGTTTTACGCCGATTGAGTACGTATTTGTGGAGAAAACGTTGAAAAATGTGTATAAAATGACAGGAAGTGACATCACACCAGGGACACTCATTCAGTCAAAGTTTATACATAATTTACACAAAGAAACAACTTTTTTGACGCCCTAAACATTAATTCAACAAAATAAAGTCGCTATCATATATTCTTATTCGTCAAATGAAAATAAATTGTGACGTCAGATGAGTTTTTGCCCAGTGTTTGTTGGGTAATTTCCTAGTGCGATGTCATCAATTACAAACAGGAAGTGAAATAATAAACCTAAAAAATGTGCTATTCTGTGATACCATTTTTACAATTTTGAGCAAAAGTCAAAATATCGTAACTGTATTTTAGTTCAATGAGTGGTCCGACCTGTAGGGGGCGCTTTAAAGCTGCAGTACCTGATTTTCAAACGGTGAAAGGAGGAAGTGTTTAACGTACAGTATCTTGCGGTTACAAACTCTTTTGTACGTCGCTAGTTTTCACGTGCATGTATTTTCTTGGCTTTATCAGACAGAGCAGTGACGCAGGGCGGACCACCCGGGCACAGCCAATCAGCTCTCACCATCCCACACAGTGATGCACACAGCTTTTTCTCACAAGTTTGGACTGGATAAATGCTTCATGTCGATGTCAACACTCTGGTTTGTACAAAGTTCTGCTTTTGTGCTACAAAACAGAATCTATATTTATAAACAGCAGAATATTTAATAGCATTAATATTCATGCAGCCCATTGTGATTTTATCTAGAGTCAAATATATAGAACAAGACATTTTTAGTTAAGACGTTTTTACAGTCAATTTTGTGTCTATACATTTAGCAAAAAAATTAAATAAAATAATAATAATACAGGACGTGATTTATTAAAGGGAACAGTATATATTATTATTATTGATCATTGATTATTATATATTATTCTTATTATGTATTATTATATTATGTTATTACTATTATTATATATTATTATTATTATTATTTGTTATTATTATATTATTATTATTATTATTATTGTTGCTATTTTTATTATGTTATTATTATTATTATAACATTTGTATTATTATTATTATATTATGTTATTATTATTATTACATTTGTATTATTATTATTATTATTATGATAGTATTATTGATTATTATTATTATTTGATTAAAAACATGATATTTGGTACGAGGAGTGAGGCCTTTTAATTGAGGCGTGTCGTCCTTTTAAAACTCATCGTTAAACTTTCAACGATGATGAAACGACTTGGAGCCGGAGCCGGAGCCCCCCCCGACTGGAGCTGTCCCGCGCTGGGTGTGACGGGCGCCCTGTGAAGTGAAGCCACGGTGACTCAGACCACCCCCCCCCTCCCCTTCCACTGTCTCCACGGCAACAGTGCAGTGCGAGGGGGGGGGCATGTCGAACACTTCTGAGAATGCGTGAATAAAGTGTGGATAATGATTATGAAATACTGCGTGGAGAGTTCTGTGGTTGGGTGTGGTTGCACAGGGGGGTCACCAGGGGTCGCACAGGGGGGGGTCGCGGGTTTGAGCCACTCCCAAGCCTGGATAAACGGGGGTCCGAATGAAAGTGGTTTTGGAGACAAGCTGCAGCAGTTGGAAAGTATTGGAATGTTGGAAGACGGGATTTCACTCTGACATCGAAGAAAACAAATCCAAAGCAACTGTTGGAGCGGCGAGGTTATGGCCCCCATCTCCCTCTCTCTCCCTTCTCTCCCTTCTCTCCCTCCTTCTCTCCCTCCTTCTCTCCCTCCTTCTCTCCCTCCTTCTCTCAATCCTTCTCTCCTCTCTTTTCCACCCTTCATCTCTTCTCTCTTTCTCCCCCCTTTTTTCTCCTCTCTCTCTTTCTCTCTCTGACTTCTTCTCTCCCTATCTTCTCTCTTTGCTCATTCTCTTGCCCTTTTCTCTCTTTCTTCCCTCCCTCTCTCATCTCTGTCTCTATACTAACTCTCTCCCCTCTGTCTTCTTCTCTCCACCTCTCCCTCTCCTCCCTCCCTCTCTCTCTCTCTCTCTCTCTCTCTCTCTCCCTCCTCTCCCTCCCTCCGCTCTCTCTCTCCCTCTCTCTTTGGCAGTCAATAGTCGTCTTGGCACATCTGTTCTCTCTCCTTCCTTCTTGTTCCTGTTCTCTCTCTTTCTCTCTCTCACCCGCTCTCCTCTTCTCCTCCCTCACCCTCTCCTCCCTCTCTTTGGCAGTCAGTGGTTGTCCTGGCACAGCTACTCGCTCAACTTCTTTCTTGTTCTCCCTCCCTCCCTCTCCTTCCCTCTCTCTCCCTCCTTCTCTCCCTCCCTCTCTCTTTCCCTCCCTCTTTCCCTCCCTCCTTCTCTCCCTCCCTCTCTCCCCCTCTCCCTCTCTCTTTGGCAGTCAGTAGTCGTCCTGGCACAGCTGCTCTTTCTCCTTCCTTCTTGTTCCTTCTCTCCCTCCCTCCCTCTCTCTCCCTCTCTCTTTGGCAGTCAGTAGTCGTCCTGGCACAGCGGCCCAGAGCTAAGAATGGCGCAGGCTTCAGCTCACGCGATGTGGTGACCTGAAATTTCCTGCCATAAAAACATGATTGGGAGAAGACACTCGTTTGGGGGTCAGAGGTCAACTCAGTGGATTTCAGGGTTTTTGTTTTAAAAGAGAGAGAAACTTAAAGCGAAGTGTAAGTGTGTTTTCCATTAAGTGTCTATTATTTATTAAGCCAATGGTTATTATTTATTCAAGCAGACAACAAAACACCAATGCCAATCATAAGTATATAAACAGGAAGTACGGATCCAAATGAATACTTCAGTATGTGTTATGCAGTACCTCAATAACAATACTCTGAGGATATTTTAAGAGTGTATCTGGAATATTCTGGAGGTTCAGAAACATTCCTCTGTTCTGGAGATTACGCTCCACGTTTCTGTCTCTCATACGACGATTACGCTGTTATAAATGTTGTGTTATATCGCTCTGTTATTACACGATAATAACCAAAATAAAACTGTATGATACGATCCACAGTTTGGCTCATGGACTTTATTTTGGCGGGTTCTGTTTTGGCTGGATCATCTACACCTACTGTTCCCCCCATCGCGGCCAGGAAGAATGCAGTGAAGTTTCTCTATCCCTCTTGTTCTTTCCTTTTCTCTCTCTCTCTCCCTTCCCCTCTCGCGTTCTCTCTCCCTCCCTCACTCTCCCCTGCTCGCTCTCCTTCCCTCACTCGCTCGTGCTCTCATTCACTTGTTCTTTCTTCCTCTTTCGCTCTTCTTCTTTATTCTTCTCTTTTTCCCTTTCTCTTTCTTTCTCCTTCTACTCACTCTCTCTCTCTCCCTCACTCTCTCTTTTTCCTCCCTCTCTATCCCCTCTCTCTCGCCCTTTCTCTCCTTCTCCCCCTCTCTCTCTCCCCCTCCCTCTCTCTCTTTCTCGTTCTCTCCCCCCTCCCTCTCTCCCTCTCTTTCCCCTCCTCCCTCTCTCTCCCCCTCTCCCTCCTTTTCTCTCCCCATCCCTCTCTCCCCTCCCTCCCTCTGTCTCTTCCTCTCTCTCCTTCTCTTTCCCCTCCCTCTCTCCCCCTGCTCTCTCTCCCTCTTTCCCCTCCCGAGCTATTTCCTGATCCACCCCTCCTCATGTAATTATTCTGCTCGTTTTATTTTGTATTTTATTTCGGGCATATTTACTTCTTCTTGTTTTGCTGTCGCACGACGTCACGGCAGCTCAAAAGCACCTTTGCGCTCAGCGTTTCAAACACAACGCCTGCTTTATTAATAGTTTTATTAAAAGAACTTTTCCTTGAGGTACAAGTCATTTAAGGAGATGTATTTTTAGAATCCATCTTGAACACACTTTGTACTTCTGCTTGAGTGGTATTATTTTGAAGTAATGGTACTCTATGTTGTCAGCTATCCTGACTGTGTACAGTGTATATTTAACAACGTTTATTTACTACTAACTTTTTGAGTGTTTGCTAATTTGCTGATACAGTAGCGACATTATAAGCATTTTTTGGCATCATATTCAACATATTCACCGTTTTGATGATTAAAATGTGTGTATTTCACGTTAAGTTTGTGCAGCTGTGGTTCAACAAAGAACTAAAGTTTTCCAAATGAAGTTCTTAATTTTTTTTGGGACATATTTCAGAATATCAATGTGCAATGGTTGAACAGTAGCGGTCCCAGGACTGACCCTTGGGGTACCCCACAGGTCAGGGGCATGTGGCCTGAGACACAGTTACCAATTCAACAAAGTACTTCCTGAGAACTGATTAACTCTCTATTACTAAAATGACTGGGAAAACACTTTGACAATTAGATAAGTCTCTGTGAATTTGGGCCTAAAATTAAGTTTAAGGTTCTTAGGCACTTTAAAGTTCTTCAAATGTCCCAATATTTGTATTAGAATATGAACCAAACATTTTTTTCCCATTTGGCCATTTCTGTGACGTTTATAATGTCACTTCCTGGTTCGACGTGAGCAGCAAATATGACATAGGAGGTCACTTCACTACTGTTACCTAGCAACCAGATTGTAAACAAGAGCCAAAGTCCATTTAAATCATACAATAGTCATAATTACGCCTGGCAACACGTTTATTTTGTAAAATAAGTGTTTGAACATTGTCATAGAAAATGTGTACGTCTTTTTTTGATGACATCACAGAGGGAGTCGGCTCGACTTCCTGACATTTTCAACTTTCAATTGTCACATTTTCTTCACGAACTGCAACTTGACGGATGAAAAACGATGATAATTATTCACCACAGGGACTAACTCACCAAACAACGTCATAATTAGAAAAACACGAGAACCTGTCACGTGGACTTTAAACGCGCTCAGAGCTGCTCACACCACTAATAATGTTAAAGACACTTGTTAAACTCTGTGGTTTTCACCCCATAAATGACCTTCTTGTTCCTTTTTGCACACATAAACTCGCTGATTTGAGCTGTAACTCTCCGTCTCTTAATATGTCTTCAGATCCACTTGCACCGCTGAACCTGCACGTTACAAAACTCTGCTCGGTGACACTCTCGAGATGCACCGGTGCTTGTCTCGTAAAAATGTAATTGCTTTACTGGGAATGTTCCACGGTAAAAACTATCTATCTTTCTTGCATTATTCAATACTCGTCGAGGACTGGCGTGTTTACGGTCTTGTACTTGATATTAACTGTCTGTCCCATTCATTTTATGCAGGCAGAAGAATAGAACATTAAATCTAACTTGCAGCTTAATTTGAGAAGCGTATTAAAGATTTAAACAATAAACTGAACATTAAACATACTACACGTGGTAATGTTTTCTAGTGAGGCCTGGTTTTTGGTAATTTGCCATGTTTGGAGGCTAACGCTAAATCAACCCTGAAATAGATAAAATAAAATTAAAATAAATTAAAATAAAACAAAACAAAAATAAATAAATAAATACATAAAAATGATAAAAAATAATAATAAATGAAATGAAATAAAATAAAATAAAAATAATATTTTTTTTTTAATTATAAAATTATAAAATTAAAAGAAAAGAAAAGAAAAGAAAGAAAGAAAGAAAGAAAATAAAATAAAAGAAAAATTTTGGGTTTGTTAGTAGGTTGGACCCAAAATGATAAGACCTGGAAAGCGAGGAGCACGTTGGCTGTTTTAATTATAAAGGTTTTGTAACAGATCATGAGGAACTCGTTGACACATCTTTTCTTCTGAGTAAAAGTCGGACAGAAACACAAACCTTTGGCGCTGGTTTAGACACACTTTCAGTTATTGTTCAGGATGCTAATTTTAGCCGCAGCCTCTTTTTGACATTATATAGCATTACACCCGGTTCTAATAATAGCGTCAGGCTGGTATGTATTTAACAGAGCGGCAAATTCACACTCACTGCGTTTATGTGCAGCAGACTGCGAGAGAGAACAGCTGTTGTTACTACGGAAACAGGACAAAACAATAATGTGCAGGTCTAAAATGTGTCAGAGGCTTAAATCACTGTAATGTGTAAGTTTCCTGTAGACGACATGGTGTTTGAATACGTCCTCAATCCTCAGTTACAACGTACATGTTGCATTCAAATAATATTTGGATGAAGCTTCATTCAGAACTCACAATAACTGTACAAAACTATTGTATTTTATTAAAAGTAAATGCTTTATTTGGTCACATGTTGTAAACAACAATATAGTAATATACATATAATATATATATATAACAACCGAATCCGACTCCGCCCACCTCACCCGCCTCGCCCACTTCGCCCGCCTCATCCACCTCGTCTGCCTCGCCCACTTCGCCTGCCTCATCCACCTCGTCTGCCTCGCCCACTTCGCCCGCCTCATCCACCTCGTCCGCCTCGCCCACTTCGCCCGCCTCATCCACCTCGTCCGCCTCGCCCACTTCGCCCGCCTCATCCACCTCGTCCGCCTCGCCCACTTCGCCCGCCTCATCCACCTCGTCCACCTCATCCACCTCGTCCGCCTCGCCCACTTCGCCCGCCTCATCCACCTCGTCCGCCTCGCCCACTTCGCCCGCCTCATCCACCTCGTCCGCCTTGTCCACCTCGTCCGCCTCGCCCACTTCGCCCACCTCACCCGCCTCGCCCACTTCGCCCGCCTCATCCACCTTGTCCGCCTTGCCCATTTCGCCCGCCTCATCCACCTCGTCCGCCTTGTCCGCCTCGTCCGCCTCGCCCACTTCGCCCAACTCGTCCGCCTCGCCCGCACCTCGCCCACTTCACCCGCCTAGTCCGCATCGTCCCCGCCTCAATCGCCTCAATCGCCTCTTCCGCCTCGCCCACTTCACCTGCCTCGCCCCCGCCTCTTCCGCCTCGCCCACCTCACTTGCCTCGCCCCCGCCTCTTCCGCCTCGCCCGCCTCTTCCGCCTCGCCCGCCTCGCTCGTCCGCCTCTTCCGCTGGTTCATGTTTACACCCTTTCATGTCCCGCAGTGAGGCATGTTTAAGTCAACATGGGCTCTCGCTGTGTCAGATGCTTCCTGGGCTAATATTAGCGTCTGTGTAGTAGAGAACACATGTCTGAACCTTGATACGGCGCTGTGGTTCTTAAACTGTGGTGCGAGTTCCTTCTGGTGCGACATGGACAACTCTGCAGTTCTAGTGTTGATTTATTCACATTTCCCCCCCTTTTTTCCCCTTTTAGGCTGGTCTCTGGTTTGAACTACTGTGGCAATAAGTAGTCCTATTTCAGACCTGGTTCAGATCTGGTTTATATCTGGTGGTACTCAAGAAAGACAAAAACCTTAAATATCTCTGGGAGTTCAACTTTATCTTGCTATTTACAATCCTTCTACCCCTAAGCAACTGGCATTTGGAGCGTTAAATATGGAAGTTTAGGATGAGTAAAACCTAGATACAAGTGGCTGTGTTCACACTTGCAGCGTCCACACATCGAAATTGGGACTGAACTGTGACAAAACCTGAAACTAAACCTGGACTTGATCAGGGCCAAACAAAGACAAGAACAGGACCAAACCAAGTCCACATCAGATCTAAATTGTGCATAATTGAGGACCAAATAAGTGTGAACGCACCCTAAAAACCATAATTCAAAAAAGTACAAAGTAAAACGTTAAAAACAACCACACAAACAAAATGGACGTAAGTTACAAAACACTTAAAGGTTTATTTCTTGTTTATTTACTGATATACTTTAGCTTCATCAGCAGATTTTCCAGTAAACGAACCTGTTCAACTGCTCAAACTGCAGATGGCCTGAACTCAAACCCGCTGACCCCGGGGTGACGAGTTGGATCGTGGTCTGGTCGTCTGTGGGACAAGTCTAAGTTTAACACCATCTGAGTAAATTATCTGTTCAATCAGTCAGTGCTTCGATTTGTCTGCAGAGAGGAGGCGATCTGAGCTGTAACGGATCCTCAGGCGCAGATCGGCGAGAGTGTGAAGACGACTGGCCCACGGAGAGGCCAAAGGAAGGAGAGGCTGAAGGAAGGAGAGGCTGAAGGAAGGAGAGGCCGAAGGAAAGAGAGAAGGAAGGAGAGGTCGAAGGAAGGAGAGAAGGAAGGAGAAGCCAAAGGAAGGAGAGGCCGAAGGAAGGAGAGAAGGAAGGAGAAGCCAAAGGAAGGAGAGGCCAAAGGAAGGAGAGGCCGAAGGAAGGAGAGAAGGAAGGAGAGGCCGATGGAAGGAGAGGCTGAAGGAAGGAGAGGCAGAAGGAAGGAGAGAAGGAAGGAGAGGCCGAAGGAAGGAGAAAAGGAAGGAGAAGCCGAAGGAAGGAGAGGCCGAAGGAAGGAGAGAAGGAAGGAGAAACTAAAGGAAGGAGAGAAGGAAGGTAGGAGAGGCTGAAGGAAGGAGAGGCCGAAGGAAGGAAGGAGAGAAGGAAGGAAGGAGAGGCCAAAGGAAGGAGAGAAGAAAGGAAGGAGAAGCCAAAGGAAGGAGAGAAGGAAGGTAGGAGAGGCCGAAGGAAGGAAGGAGAGAAGGAAGGAAGGAAGGAGAGGCCAAAGGAAGGAGAGAAGGAAGGAAGGAGAGAAGGAAGGAAGGAGAGAAGGAAGGAAGAAGAGGCCGAAGTGGGCGGGGTGAAATAAGGTGAATAATGCATGCGGGGCCCGTTAAACCACTGTGCTGGGTTAGGAGCCAAACAAGATGGATTCTCAAATCACAAGAATTCATCGCTGACGAGGTTCCTCAGAATGAGTCGGAGATGATTTATGGACCACGAATATCTCTGAGCACTGCCTTTGACGCGTCGTCACGGTTACACTGTAGATGATCTTTGTCTCCTGCAGACTCTTCTTCTTCTTCTGCTCTGGCAGCGACGCGGCTTCCTTCACGAGTGGGGGAAAGAGGACACCGGCCGGGCCCTGGGGATCGAGGGGCCAGACCAGGCATCCAGACAGGGGCCGGGGCCAAAACAGCTGAGGCCCCTTCTCCTCACGCTCCACAGACAAACACACCTCTCGCCGCCTCCAGCGCAGGGCGAGGGGCATGAGGCGGGCTCACGTTGCACTCTTCCTTCTTGATGCCTTCTGCACATCACTGATGACGCTTCCATAGCATTCTGCCTTTCACCAGCAGCTTTATGTCAATATTAGGCTGAGGCAGAATCACGTCACAGGCAATTACTTTATAAATAAGAACTCTAGTTACACCTAAAATAAGGTAATGCAGGGACACAACACTTTTACTACTTTTACTACTGTTACGGCTAATTAACTGCTATAAAAACTCTATATTTTATCTTTATTCTCTTTTATATTGAGAGTTCCATCGCAAAAAACAGATTTCTCCATTTTTTATAATTTTTTCTTTTTCTTTTTCGTGAAATATTTCAATTAAAAAATAAGGTCGTGTGGGTTTTATCCATTAATAAACAAACCTCTGATGACTTCTTTTTATTTATTGCTAATAAACTCTTCATCTGCTGATCTGTCTTTTGCTATTTTTTATTTATTTTTCTAATTGATTTGACATTTAAATGTTATTGCTTTTACTTTTTGCTCTTTGTTGTTATTATGTTGTGATCCGTGCGTGACTCATTTCCCTCGAGGACCAATCAAATTTGTTATTATAGATTTTTATCACACAATATCGCCCTCAATTTATGACATTTCTGTGACAGTTAAAATTCTGCGACTTCATCGAGCTGCTGCCGACACAATATTAAAGGTGCATTACGGAGCTTTTCGGCTGGGTTTGGAAACGCCACCATTCCAGAAAGATGAGTTTAATGCCGCACTGTGAAACATTCCAAACGTGGAGACCAAGCATGGAAAATGAACGTAATCCTGCATAATTACAGGTGTATTAGCATAATTACAGGTGTATTAGCATAATTACAGGTGTATTAGCAAAATTAATTAGCATAATTACAGGTGTATTAGCATAATTACAGGCGTTGACAGTTTGTGTTGTTGTTGCATTGTTGTTGTTGACCCTTTAATACACATAAATACACACAAATAAGCAATAATTAAAAAAAAAAGCTCCAGAAAAAGTACTTTTAAGCTTGAATTGTGCCATAAGAAACTATATTACACAGCTCTGAACAATGGAGTCTAGTAATATTTTCCACAATTTTAATAATTCTCGAATTCAGAGGTGACATAAGTAAGTCTTATCTGTACTTAACTTACTACCGTATTTTCCGGACTATAAGTTGCACCTTTTTTCATAGTTTTGGCCGGGTTCGACTTATATTTATACTTATATACTTATACTCCGGAGCGACTTAAATGTGACATTATTTGTTATTTTCACACTTGCAACCGCATTTCATCCTCCAGTGCGACTTATATATGTTTTTTCTTCTTTATTATGTATTTTTTGGCTGGTGCGACTTATACTCCGGAAAATACAGTACATTTTAAGTACATTTTACAGTGGGTACGTTTAGCTTGTCCTTCTCTACATCGTGCCTACAGAGTTCCAAGTCCCTGGCTTTGCACAAACTAAATTAGACCTCATTAATGACCCTAAAAATTGCTTCTGACGACAAACTCTTTATCACGATCACAATTTGACACTTTGGACGCGTGACGAGTTTTCACTTCAGCGACAGGTCGGAGCACGTCTTCCACCGCGGCTCAAAGTAGCGCAGCAACCAAGCTTCACTTTAACATCCTGCTTTCATTCTCGGATTATTTAAAGTGGCTGAGATCTCCGAGGTCCTGGCGGCTGCGCAGGCGTCACTCCGAACGGGACGTCCCAGCTTCAGACCGGGCGATCTCGGCTTCATTTCGGCCCCTGAAAGCTGAGATTCCCCGGGGCGGCCGGGGCGGGGCGGCCGGGGTAACACGGCCCGTCGCCCTCTTGAACTTAAAGGTCGAGCTGAGAACACTGAGTCCGGGACGTGGCGGAGGTGGACGGGGCATCTGACTCAGTTCGGAGGGGGAAACCGTTTGAGGCCAGAAGTCGGGCTGCGGTCGGAGGAAAAGTCCCACAAAGTGTTGGAAGAAGGGCGTAATGTCACTGTCCAAATGTGACACTGCATGAATGTAACAGAAGGCTCAATGCAACCGGTTATTACGGTCCTAAGTGGAGGTAAAGGAGCTTAAAATGGTGGTCATAGATGTTAGTGCGCTGCCTCTTAGCCAGCAGGTTGTTGGGTTGATTCCCGAACTATACGTCGTCCGATTTAGAATGTAATGATTTAAAATGAGCTCAAACTCATTCAACACATTCAAGTTCAGGGCCAGATTTTGTGTTTTGTGAGACTCATAATCACAATGATGATGATAATATGCGGATCCAAGCGTGCGATAAACAACGACTGAAACGTTGTGATTTCATATCGTCAAAAGTCTCAAAATAACATATCGATTGACTTACACGCTTCTTTGTTTAAATGCATTGTTTTGTTGCAGCAGAAGGCGCCTTATAAGGACATGAAATCACCCTCACAATCTTGTACCTAACAAGATTTGGATGGATTGTACTAAAGGGTATGTTTATATCTAATTCTAAAGCTGAAAACTGAAACATTTTATTCTTTTTTTTCCACTCAGGACTAAATAAAATCCAAAAATGTGTGTCTTTTATGTCAACAAAATGAAGCAAGACATTTCAACCTGTCTCATTTTTCAGATTTACACCTGCAGTGTCAAGTTATAGTATATGGAGGAAAATGTAATGTAAAAATAATGTGGTAAACTAAAATGACCAACAATGGAGAGATGAGGTGAGAGGTCAGGTCAGGTGACAACTGCCTGAGGGAAAGAGCGTTCACCTCATAAACTCTGATGCACACTCCACCCTCTGTGTTATACATATGTTCAAATGACTCATTCATGTACGTTTAAGCACAAAAGGTCAAACACGTGAGAAGGAAAGTGTGGTGCGGCCCTACCTGACCCTACCTGACCCTATCTGACCCTACCTGACCCTACCTGACCCTATCTGACCCTACCTGACCCTATCTGACCCTACCTGACCCTATCTGACCCTACCTGACCCTACCTGACCCTATCTGACCCTATCTGACCCTACCTGACCCTACCTGACCCTCAGAGCCACTCTCAAGTCTATAAGAGCCTTGGAAAAGACTCAGAGTTTGGGGTTTGGGATCTGAAAACCAAACCTGTGTTTTGGTGGGTTTTGTGCCCGCTGCATATTTTAGAGCTGTGCATGTTACTGTTATTATTGTTGCCATGACACTGACGCGGTCACGCTTGACCTCCCAATAACTCCAAAAGTATAAGTATTTGTGGTTTTGGGACTTTGACTCCATATCATTACTAAATTGTCCTTTGCATCTGGGCATCTTCGAGAGCAGGAGTGACCACAACCAGAGCCGGCCCCACGACCAAGGTCAGCCCCACGACCAGAGCCGGCCCCACGACCAGAGCCGGCCCCACGACCAGAGCCGGCCCCACGACCGGTCCAGCGGCCGGAGCCGGCCTCCCGACCGGAGCCGGCCCCACGACCGGAGCCGGCCCCACGACCGGAGCCGGCCCCACGACCGGAGCCGGCCCCACGACCGGAGCCGGCCCCACGACCGGAGCCGGCCCCACGACCGGAGCCGGCCCCACGACCGGAGCCGGCCCCACGACCATTATGTTTCTGTGCATGTTTCAGGAGGAGGAACATCTTTCAAACCTCACACAGAGTGACCCGAACCTGCTGAAAGAACAGTGCTAACCACTCTGCCACCGCCACCAACAGTTATTAGAAAAATATCAAAACTGCTCATATGACTTCTTGAAATTTCCAGTGCTGCAGCTCGAGACCCTCAATATTTAACCTTTATTTGACCAGGAAATCACTTTTCAGAAGGTGTGACTGAGCGAGGATCTGTGTTTGTGAGGAGTAAATATTGAAGACTCTGAGTCGTGGGTCCGACTCTCTGAAAGGACCAGGCTTTTCCACAGACGTTTCCCGTTTCCCTCAACAACCCAAGACACGATAAGCAACGTAGACCCGACCGAGCCAAGATCTGGAGAAGGTCGGGTCCAATGCAGAGAGAGAACCTGCCTCATGAAGGATTAAAACAATAACTTAGTGATCTTCCCTCATGAAGGATTAAAACAATAACTTAGTGATCTTCCCTCATGAAGGATTAAAGCAATAGCTTAGTGATCTTCCCTCATGAAGGATTAAAACAATAGCTTAGTGATCTTCCCTCATGAAGGATTAAAACAATAACTTAGTGATCTTCCCTCATGAAGGATTAAAACAATAACTTAGTGATCTTCCCTCATGAAGGATTAAAACAATAGCTTAGTGATCTTCCCTCATGAAGGATTAAAACAATAGCTTAGTGATCTTCCCTCATGAAGGATTAAAACAATAGCTTAGTGATCTTCCCTCATGAAGGATTAAAACAATAGCTTAGTGATCTTCCCTCATGAAGGATTAAAACAATAGCTTAGTGATCTTCCCTCATGAAGGATTAAAACAATAACTTAGTGATCTTCCCTCATGAAGGATTAAAACAATAGCTTAGTGATCTTCCCTCATGAAGGATTAAAACAATAGCTTAGTGATCTTCCCTCATGAAGGATTAAAACAATAGCTTAGTGATCTTCCCTCATGAAGGATTAAAACAATAGCTTGGACCTTAACATAAGACATTTCTAAGTTCTTGGTGCTCCTGGTTCGGATCGGAGTCGCTTCTGTCGACCTCCACTTCACCCCCATCGCTCTGCACCAACTCTTCGTCTCTCTAAGAACTCCTTTATCCAATGCCATAAAACTGGTGACTATCTGTTCACGAACCCCACGCCAAGCTTTCCGACGGGGCCCCGTACCCGTCCCTGTCACCCAGCCCCTGTCACCCAGCTCCCTGTCTTCTCCGAACGTCTTCTCTGGGTGAACTTGGACGGGAGATTAAAGGCACCCTCTCGCCGCAGAAGGCCCGGGACGGTGCTGTCGGACGGATGCGAGGGGAGGAAGAGGAGAAGAGGAGTTGAGTTACATTCCTTCCATAGACACGGCCCCGTCTGCCAACCGGGTCACTCCCAGTTCAATCTCACAGCAGGAATTTCCTCTGAGCGTCTGCTGCAGCGAGACGTGGTCGAGAACTGGCTTTGTGTTTCGGGGGGAAGTTTTCTTGTTCCCCGAGAAGTGGAAATAATGGAAAAAGTAAAGCAAGCAAAAAATGTGGCTGTTTTTGCACAATTAGCCCTGGAAAGCATTGGATGTGATTCCAAACTGGCGTGATTAAACATAATTTTGAATGCGAAAGTGAGGCAATATTTTAGGAGACTGAAAACACAGACTAACTACCATATTTTAGTATAAGTCGCACCAGCCAAACAAATCATAATAGAGAAGAAAAAAACACATATAAGTCACATTTTTGGGGAAAATGTATTTGATAAAATCCAAGACCAAGAAAAGACATTTCATCTTGAAATGCAGTTTAAAATAATAACAGATTAGAGAACATGGTGAATAGGTGTACGTATGATAACGCTAACACCTTCAGCTACATGACGTATGCTAACGCTAACACCTTCAGCTACATGAGGCACAGACAGAACTGTGGTAAGTGTCTGGTATGTTAACGTAACATATGAACAGTTATTCAGATAACTATAGCATAAAGAACATGCTAACAAGTTTACCAAAGCATCAGTTTTACCCCAAATCACTAAATCCATTGAATTCTTCTTCCTCTGTGTCACTTCTAAACAACTCCACAAACTCCAGAGGAAGAGGAAGTGCAGATTCTTCTTCTTCTTTGTTCATTGTCTGTGCGTCATGTAGCTGAAGGTGTTAGCGTTAGCATACGTACACCTATTCACCATGTTCTCTCATCTGTTATTAGTTTAAATTGCATTTCAATAATAAACATCTGTTCTTGGTCTTGGATTTTCTCAAATACATGTCCCCAAAAAATGCGACTTATACTCCAGTGCGACTTATATATGTTTTTTTCTTCTCTATTGTGCATTTTTAGTCTGGTGCGTCTTATAGTCCAGAAAAAACTGTTCTGTATTTCTAATCAAAATGTTTCGTATATCGCACTTTCATATCTTGATAACAAACTTTTATTTTACTTTCCCAGTTTTGTTGGGAATTTCGTCCGTGAATCAGGACCCAGCGCCCCCAAAGTTGAATGTCGACCCAAGCTCTTAACCCCCCGTACATACATATAGAAGCACGTCTCTCTCCAACACTGGAAAGCATCAGCGTCGACAGCAAATGCCTCGTCTTCTGGCTCCCACCGAGGGCTAATAATAGAAAGATAAAGAGATTAACTTACAGGAAGGAGAAAAGGGAAGTCTGTGTCTCTGCTGCCATGGAAAGTACGGCTAATTCAGGCAATTGAAAGGGATTCATTGTGCGTCTGGTATGTACGTTATAGGCCTATATATACACGCAGATAATCACAGTATATGGGCTTATGGGTCACAACGCTCCGAGGAGGACACAAGGTCGTTCCATAAGTTCGTTAAGCGTGCAGAGTCGTTGCTCGGACAATAGATTGTTTGTTGTCAAGATAATTGGAGATTAAAAGGACATGTGTTTAATGCTTGACTTAAAGGATATTTAATGTTTTTTATTTATTGCAAACTAGTCTGAAAATGTATACAGTAAGCACAGATATCAGGAGGGAATGACTTATTAGTATTTGAATGTAGAACGTTCTGATTTTTACATTTTACGTTCTCAATAATGTTTCTAGATCATTTTGGCCGAAATGTCATGACAATAAGAAAATCTCATAAGTTTTAATGATATCCATATAACTGTATTTGTGTAGAAGATAGTTTTTAAAGTTCTGCGCAGAAAAAAAATGAAAAAAATATATATATTTAGCTACAACTGTCAGCTAAAGGAAATGGAAATGGAAGAAGGGCCAATAGAATCAATCAGACTGATCGAAATGAATAAAAGCAATAAAAGCAATAAAAGCAATAAATGAATAAAATGAACAAATACATCAAATACATTTAATAAATACATTTGATAATAGTACAAAAATTGGAATTTGCTAGTAAACTTTTTTTTGTTTTTTTTGTTATAAAAGAAACTCCAGTACATGACATTGTATTGGTTGTACTAAAGACCAAAAACGTTGGGAACCACTGATCTAAGCTAAAAAAAATAATTAAAAATTAACCAATAAAGCATAAAATATGGACTAATGTGTCCAAAAGTCATTGACAAACCTAAACAATGTACAGTGTTTCACCAATCAGTTCAAATCCTGGCTCTAACAATTTGCTGAAAGTTACATTTGTTGCTCTAAATATGAACTAATCATATATTCTATTGTAAAATCAAATCCAAATCAGCCTGAAAACTAAACTGTGTGAATGTTTAAGTCTGTGAAACGTCTTGTTTTCAGGGCAGAAGGAGCAAACGAAGCTGCTTCTGGTTCCGTGGTGAGTCAGGGCCAGGCTTTTGGCTGTGTCACTTCTGGGACAGGAAACGTGTGAATGGGACTTGGCAGCGGTTGACTCCAACTCAAGACACGACGAGGCGATTGGACCACAGCGCCGGCCAATCACAGCCATTTACAGCAGCGAGTCCCTCCAGACAAAGTCAGAACTGTGAATTAAAGATCGTTTCAAGATGGCACTGATATTTGTCTTTTCCACAATAACTATATGACGATCTTAGCAAGGCCAACAAATGTATGTGAAGTTATTTATTATACATTAACTTTTTACTTTTGTAAAAAATAATAACAAAAAGCAAACAAGCCTTGTTACGTATCAACAGAGCAACGTTTCCAGCAAATCAGGCAAAGTTATGAGCACTGCCTTATTTGTATTTTAGTCTTATTTTAGACCACGCTTAGCCTTAATTTACCCCCGAGTTTAAATCCGGTGGTACTTGGAAATATCCTCTCAGGCGTTTGTTGTGAAACCGTCAAGCACATTCTATCAAAATATGTATCAAACAAACCCGACGTTCCTGTGGATCATTTCTAAACCCTCCTCACACGTGTCGGAGGCGTTCACTCCCTTCACTTTGGTCCTGGCTCCGGCCCAAGTGTCGTCCGTATCTCCTAGAAACTGGTCCAGAGGCTGTTTGAAGTGTGATTTACGTTTGGAGGGGAGTGTCCTGGCTCCCGCTGGCCCTCGCCTCGTCCCCCCGTGCCCCCTAAACTGAGCCCCGGGGGAAATAGAAGGAGGACGTTCTCAGTTCAACTCTAGGAACCGACCCGTGTGCTCTCGACATACGACGCGGTTGGATTACGTTTAACGCTTTTCGTGCCTTGTTGTGATTGTGTTTTCTGCTCTCTGTTGCGTTAAAACAAACGCAATATTGTTTTTTGACGCTTTTTGCAGAATTGGTGTGAAAAATGCAAATAAAACAAACAATAAAAACAACTTTGGAAAGAAAAATAATTCATGGTTCATGGTCTTTTTTTGTGCCGGATGCCCTTCCTGTTGCAACTATCGATACAAGCGATAAAAGTATATTCATTTTTCCAATAGAAAAAATTTAAATACCTTATTATCCGGACTATAAGTCGTACCGGAGTATGAAAAAATGCATAATAGAGAAGAACAAACATATATAAGTCGCACTGGAGGATGAAATGCAGTTGCAAGTGTGAAAATAACAAATAATATCACATATAAGTCGCTCCAGAGTATAAATATAAGTATATAAATATAAATATAAGTCGCACCCGGGCCAAAACTATGAAAAAAAGGTGCAACTTATAGTCCGGAAAATACCGTAATCACGTTAACATTTTTAAAGTGTGGTAACTAATGACCTCAAGACCTATGTTTGATCTAAAAATCTGTTTCTGAGACATTAAAAAACACTAATTTGATAAAACATCAGGCCAAAATTCGAATTTGAAGTAAAAAACAGCATTATAGACATAATCATGAGTCTCCATGGCGCCTTTAAACTCATAATATCTGACTTTTGAGAAACATCTACGGGAAAATGACACCCATAACTTCTAAATTGCTCCATAACATGAGTAAATGTAGCTATAACAGTGACACTTTTATGGTCAAAGTTCATTTAGAATACACATTTCACTACATTCTACCTATTTGTCCCCAGTTTGACAATGTTTGTAAAGTTTATAATGTCACTTCCTGGTTGGACATGGGCAGCAAATGGGACATAGAGGTGATTCCACAACCGTTACCTAGCAACCATATTGTAAACAAAGGCCAAAAACCATATAAATTACACAAACAATTATAACAAACAATATTACCTGACAATGCTTTTATTTTGCCGAATGATCGTTTAAATAGTCAGAAAAGTTGTCAGTGAAGTGTAAAACATGGACGCATTATATTAACTGTAAACAGTCCAACTGCGTCCGAATGTCCAGGCTCGTCCCTTGACTCCTCATTCACTACATAGTCCTGCATTATTTAGTAGACTCGACTCCTTGCCGTGGGTCACGTGACTCTGGCGTCCAAGTGGGGAAAAAAAATCAGCAAAACTCAGATAAAAATAGATTTCTGTAATAAATATTGTTAAAATCCATTTGACACGCTCATATTTATGGACAAATAATCTCAATATAAGTCATGGATCTCACATTAAACAACAAACGGACTGGATTATTCAACTTTTTGCTTTTAGATAAGGTAAGCGGCTAACGCTAGCAGCTTTGCGGCGTAACAGTTTATTTAAGATCGTTTTGTTCATTCTGGAGTGCGTTTAAACAGCTCTTCTGCTTCAGTCTGTTGTGTCCAGTTAAAGACCTGTCGCTGCTGTTTTTCCGACTCTCGCAATGCATTGTGGTCTGTTCTGATCGGTGTAGTGACCATCGCTGTACACTACTTTTCATGGTGCATTGTGGGACATTTTGAGTGCGCTAGTTTCTCACCTGCTGGACATTCGGACACCACTACAAAATGGCGTGAGCCTTGAATAGCGCCCTCTGTAGGGAATAGCGCGGACATTCGTGTTTTCAATGGCACGTCGCACATTAATGACATCACAGAGGGAGTCTGTTAACTTCCTGTCATTTTAAACTCTTATCTTTCCAAATTTCTTCACAAAACGCAACTTAAAGGAAGTAAAACTGTGATATATATTCAACACAGGTTATATCCTAGCAAAATAACGTATTTTCTGGACTATAAGTTGCACCTTTTTTCATAGTTTTGGCCGCGGTGCGACTTATACTTATATTTATACTTATATACTTATACTCCGGAGCGACTTATATGTGAAATTAGTTGTTATTTTCACACTTGCAACCGCATTTCATACTCCAGTGTGACTTGTATATGTTATTTCTTCTCTATTATGCATCTTTTGGCTGGTGCAACTTATAGTCCGGAAAATACGGAAGCCATAATTAGAAAAACTGTCATATAAACTTTAAGGTCAAATAAACCCTTACAGTTCATTGTTAGTCCAGATTTTTTGTTCTTCTCTAATCTGTGATAAATAAATACATAACAAATGGTGAAACAAACATAAAGCTGTTTTTAATTCTATGTTTTTAGATATTTAAACTGCAGTATGTCACAGAATATGTTACAAAAGATATTCAGGATTCTGTAACTACATTTCTACACTTTTTTATGGGCCAACTTATGACTGCGACAATAAAACCTGAGAAAAACAACACTACAGTTGGTTTAGATGAGTCAAAAATGAGTCAAACGTGAAACAATGACATTTCAACAGCGAGATACGTGCTGCTCGGGCCCCCGAGTCGTGAGCAGGACGTGACGTGGGGCCCCCGAGGGTGAGTCAGGGTGAGTCCACTTCCCCGGAAACCGACGCACTTCGAGGGAACGAGGGATACAAATGAAAGAGAAGTCTGTGTCAGAGAGAGGGAAAGACATGAGGCGCTCGGGTCCGAGCAGGAGGAGGAAGAACAAACGGCCTGAACCGAGCGCGAGCAGCACTTTGAGTGATTTGGAAGAGAAGCTGGAACGGAATTCGACTTTTTAAACAGGATAAAAAGAACTTTTCAAACATGTGTTATTTATTTGTCATGAACTAATAATCATGTAATTGGTTTTCTACAGCGCCAAACGGGGGAGACCACCTGAATCGGAATGTTGGTGTCAGGTGTTTTGACATTTGATATTTATGATGAAGCATGTTTGAAAAAAATTATAATAAAAAATAGAATAAAATAGAATAGAATAACATAGAATAAAATAGAAATAAATACATAACATAAATAAAATGAACAAAATGAATTAAATGAAATAAATAAAATAAATGAAATAAATAAAATAAATAAAATAAATAAAATAAATAAAATAAATAAAATAAATAAAATAAATAAAATAAATAAAATAAATAAAATAAATAAAATAAATAAAATAAATAAAATAAAATAAATAAAATAAATAAAATAATAATCCTCACTTTTTCCTCACACAATTCCTGTCTCATTTTGTTGACATGCAAATGAAAGAAAACTAAACATTATTTCAGTACACTGGATCTTGCTGAAAATTGGCATCTAAAAAAAACAACATTTTGCCACATTTTTTGGGCTTAAAATTGATTTAGAATTCGATATTGACAAATCCTCCTGTGTGAGCGGCCATAATCCTAAAATTTGGTGTCTGTAGGTGCTACTTTAAGGGCTGATCTTTATGTCCCTGAAATGCATGTGGCGAAAATGCAAATGGGAGTGGATTCAATGAAACAATAAAACATCTTAAGGAGCAGATTAGACAAAGTAGATGAAAACTCTAATGCTGATAGAGGAAACTGACAAAAAAAAAACAGTAGCGTCGCTCCGTAAGTGTCATTATTTCTCTTTTAAATGATGTGACCCTCGTCCAGGGCCCGGCTGCTGCTGCCCACATCACCTTAACTGACTGTTCTCCCAAACCTCACAGGGCCCTCATAAGAACACAGGCACGCACACGGCCTCTAAATACCACCGAGTGACAGCCATAGTTTGGGATGAGTTAGTGCCCCGTCCCGTTAGGACTCAAGCCCCCGCTGTTATCCACTGTCCCACACGAGAATGCAGATAAAGCCGGGACGTGGGGGTCAAAAGAGGCGACACCAAAGTCCACCTGAGTTAAAGAGGCAGCGACAGGGCCGTAGAGACACAGAGTGAACAACAGGGGGCGGCATATGCGGACTAGAGGCCGTGGACCCTGAGCTGGCATAAAAAAGAGAAGCTCAACTTTAGCTGTGTGTGAATATATCAGTGATGAACAGCATGATAACGCCACCTGCTGGTTAGAAATTAAACTACAAAATAAAAAAATTGACATAAAAATGTATAATAGAAAACAAATGATATGCCTGAATATAAATGCAACTGCGGTACAATTTGAAAATACATACATTGATGTTGAATTTCAGAAACAACTAAATTCAACCCAAACATAAAATTAAATGAAATACTTTTTTTACGTTTCAAGAGCCATATGATATTTCAAGTACCGTATTTTCCGGAGTATAAGTCGCACTGGACTATAAGTCGCACCAGCCAGAAAATGCGTAATCGAGAAGAAAAAACATATATAAGTTGCACTGGAGTATGAAATGCGGTTGCATGTGTGAAAATAACAAATAATATCACGTATAAGTCGCTCCGGAGTATAAGTATATAAGTATAAATAGTCGCACCCCGGCCAAAACTATGGAAAAAGTCAGGAAAATAGGGTATATCCTTAAAACTATTAAAAATTACATCAAAAAGAGACAGAAAAGTCTAGTGTAATTTAAAAACAAAGGTTTAAAGTGATATTTTTACACTTTTCTGGTGCGTTTTATGGTTTATTTGCGTTTTGCGTGACACTTGAACCTCAACAAGACACTTTTTTAACAAGAATTCCTGTTGCATTGTTAAAATATAATTCTAAAATGGAGATATTTGTGAACCATGTCAATATCGTGACCCATGTATCGAGATATTGAACAGTGAGAAAAACTACTGCTGAAGAATAACCTTTTAACCTCGTGCAGTGGAGCAGGGGAGCAGGGATGTCCCGGTGCAGAGGGGTTTGTGTTTGTGCGTCAGGGGTGAGGGGGGGTGAAGGAGGGGTGAGGGGGGTGCAGCGGGGGTGTTCAGGGGGTGAGTCTCTTTACCTGACAGGTGCAGGTCCGGCCGGGGCAGAGGAGCGGAGATGTCCCAGGCGAAGGAGCCCCAGGAGACCCCGGAGTGTGACCTGTTCTCCGACATGGCGACGGTTAGCTCCACTGCAGGTACATCTGAACACAACATCACGTACTTTTACTACTAAAGATATGAAATACTTATCGTTTTGTTATGTGACGCTTAAATGTGGTAGAATGTGGTAAAAATGTATGGCCTTTTCTGTGTATGTACTTTTAATTATTTATGAAATTGCAACGTAAAGAGCAGCAGCAACAACAAAAAGTGCATTTTAAGTAACTTTTAATCAATAATAAAATATATATCACATTCTTAAATAGACTCTTTTGTACGTTACGTTTGATTTGATGTAGAAAAAAAAATAAAAATGATTAATTTTCTGTATTTATTTATGTTTGAAATTAAATTGTAACTTAAAGCAACAAGCAACAATAAAAAGTAAATTTTAAGTAACTTTTAATCAACAATAAAATATATATGATATTCTTAAATAGACTCATGTATGTCATCTTTGATAAAAAATGTCAGATTTCAGTGTTTTTAAAAAAACAATTAAATGAAATTGCAACTTAAAGAGTAGTTGCAACAATAAATAACAATTACTTTTCTCATTTTGATTTGACTACAATCCAAAAGTAACAATTTTCTGTGTTTTTCATTTATTTTTTAATGATAAAATGTTAGTGCTAGCAAGAGCAAAAAGTATGTTTTAAGTCGTGCTTTTTTCATTTTGATTTGACAAAAACAATAATAAAGCCATACAAAAATACAAATAATACCCAACATTTCAGAAGAGGTTTTATCAAAGGCAAATATAAAACTGGACTTGCTCTAGAGTTATACAACAGTCTAATTAGCTGCCCGGCCTCCATTAATCTGATGAGCTCGGCGTGTGGAGCGTCTCCACAGATTAGTCACTCAGTGCTTGTAATCTCGCTTAAACCTGCTCGGTTCTGGTGTCTGCTTCTCACGAGTGTTTCTGTCCGGCTAAACCTGAACCGTCTCAGGTGTCCATTCTCCGGCGAGACCCTCCACGGACGCGTAATCCCTCTTTTGGACAACTTTTGGAGGGACAGTTTTGTCTTTTTTTGGGATCGTGGCGTTTTCTCGATCCTGAAAACAGATGCTGGAGGTCAGAGTGAGCTGCTCGTTTCTTCATTGGGCTTTTATTGACTTCTAACAAACCTTGGAGAGCGCTGACCGTGTTTAGTCCTGATCTGGTCCAGGTTTGGTCCGGTTCTTATATGTGTTTAGTCCTGATCTGGTCCAGGTTTGGTCCGGTTCTTATATGTGTTTAGTCCTGATCTGGTCCAGGTTTGGTCCGGTTCTTATATGTGTTTAGTCCTGATCTGGTCCAGGTTTGGTCCGGTTCTTATATGTGTTTAGTCATGATCTGGTCCAGGTTTGGTCCGGTTCTTATATGTGTTTAGTCCTGATCTGGTCCAGGTTTGGTCCGGTTCTTATACGTGTTTAGTCCTGATCTGGTCCAGGTTTGGTCCGGTTCTTATATGTGTTTAGTCCTGATCTGGTCCAGGTTTGGTCCGGTTCTTATACGTGTTTAGTCCTGATCTGGTCCAGGTTTGGTCCGGTTCTTATATGTGTTTAGTCCTGATCTGGTCCAGGTTTGGTCCGGTTCTTATACGTGTTTAGTCCTGATCTGGTTCAGGTTTGGTCCGGTTCTTATACGTGTTTAGTCCTGATCTGGGCCAGGTTTGATCCGGTTCTTATACGTGTTTAGTCCTGATCTGGTCCAGGTTTGGTCCGGTTCTTATATGTGTTTAGTCCTGATCTGGTCCAGGTTTAGTCTCAGTTTGATGTGGTGTGTGTGTTTGCAGACATAGCAGAGCCTCAGAGGACTCACCTTTATGGGAGCTCTGTGGTGTGTGGTCCGGGTCGCAGGGGCAGGGCGTTCCCCTCGCCGTCCCGCAGACGTCACCGGACCACCTTCAGCCACAGGCAGCTGCAGCAGCTGGAGGAGGCCTTTGGGCTGAACCAGTATCCTGACATCTACCACCGGGAGGAGCTCGCCAGGACCACCAAGCTCAACGAGGCGAGGATACAGGTGAGAACGTGTGCATGATACAGGTGAGAACGTGTGCATGATACAGGTGAGAACGTGTGCATGATACAGGTGAGAACGTGTGCATGATACAGGTGAGAACGTGTGCATGATACAGGTGAGAACGTGTGCATGATACAGGTGAGAACGTGTGCATGATACAAGTGAGAACGTGTGCATGATACAAGTGAGAACGTGTGCATGATACAGATGAGAACGTGTGCATGATACAGATGAGAACGTGTGCATGATACAGGTGAGAACGTGTGCATGATACAGGTGAGAACGTGTGCATGATACAGATGAGAACGTGTGAATGATACAGGTGAGAACGTGTGCACGATACAGGTGAGAACGTGTGCATGATACAGATGAGAACATGTGAATGATACAGATGAGAACGTGTGCATGATACAGGTGAGAACGTGTGCATGATACAGATGAGAGCGTGTGCATGATACAGGTGAGAGCGTGTGCATGATACAGGTGAGAATGTGTGCATGATACAGGTGAGAACGTGTGCACGATACAGATGAGAACGTGTGCATGATACAGGTGAGAACGTGTGAATGATACAGATGAGAACGTGTGCGTGATACAGATGAGAACGTGT